>NC_085099.1:3716819-3784319 GCF_963422355.1 Corticium candelabrum
AAGATGAGTGACTACTGTTTCTATCCACACAGCAGGAGTCTGGCATGTGTTGTCTGCTGCTGCCCAGACGTTATGCTAAAAATATTGAACATGCAGAGTCTGCAAGATATGTGCACACAATATGCATGCATGCACGGTCAATATGCATGTAGTCCTCACTGTGAATGCAGTTGGAGACTAGCATGCAGCATGCTGCTTGTGTAGACCTTGACTATTGATTTACATTACTATGTGTATGGTAGGTAGTATGAGAGTATGTCTAGTCTGGCTGGTCTGTCATGATCACATGCATATGATAGTGTCAGTTGTCTCTGGCTTGCTTCCAAACTGGAGTGGGTACTACACGTGTACTGTACCGCAATGTGGCAGTGAACAACATTCACTTGTGCTATTACGATATCTCAACGCTTTTGCCAGGTACATGTAGTGCCGCTGGAGTTGAAACGCTTAGATCCAGCACCATGCAGATGTCCATTTTTGTACATGCCTAGACATGTACTTTATGTGCATTTCCTATATGTGCATTTCCTGTGCCAAACTGTCGGCTTTCTTTAGTGCTAATTGCATCAAATATCAAAACCGTTCATTTTAAACTGTCTCTTGCGGCGCTCTACACAAATTATTTGCGTCAGTGCGTCATCTAGAATGTCGCCAACATTCAGGGAGGAAGTTCAGAGGGAGTGGAAGAGGGAGTGCTCCGTCTAATTGGGTGTTAGCTAAATGTGTGCGTCAATTCATTATTGCGCTGTATTTTCTTTCTCCCGCGACTGTTTATTGCAATTACTATAGTTAAGTAACTAGAGACGCAACCTTGCAAATCAAAACTCTAGATCAGTCGATATTTCCTCATACTTCTACAGTTACTTGACACATATTTTTTGATGGAGTTGCATTAGCTGTTGACTATGTGCATGTTCCAACTCACTTTTGCTTTGTCATGCTTATGACAATTTTTATCATAAATTAACTTTAATTATTCTGTTTGTGTACTGATGAAGTGTCACACTCTGTGCTAGACGAAGATCCTACTAGTAATAATAATAATAATAGTAATAATATTAGATAACAAATAATAAATAATATAGATTACAAATATGAAGGAGGCATTGAGCAAGCTGTGGACACTAGCTCACTAACTCATTTAGTAACTTTCTTTGCTAACTCATTAGTAACTTTCTTTGCTAACTCATTAGTAACTTTCTTTGCTAACTCATTAGTAACTTTCTTTGCTAACTCATTAGTAACTTTCTTTGCTAACAGACTAGTTTTGTCTGTAACTAGTTAGTTTTAGTATCCTAGGGCATAGATGGTAGCTACATGCTGCTAGCACAAACACTCTAGTTTTAGTGCTTTGTGTTTCATTGAAACTGTAGGAGTATGGACATAAAATATGTTGTTTGGGATATTAAGTATATTATTCAATAGCATGACAATGTAAGGCATATGGAGGTGTGGCCCCCAGAGCAAACAAGCACGTGAACGGTCTGCCATTTGACAGAGTGCATGACTGGCGGCAACCCGGTTGTCTTGCTGCGCGGACTCGACATGGCGGCCGACCGGACACTCTTGCTGCTCGCGTTCGCATTGCTAAGGTGCTTGACTGCTGCGGTTTCGTACTCAAACGAGACGCCTCGCGTTTCGACGATTCAAACGTGTCGCTTGCGATTCATTGCGATTTTCTCTGTTTAGTGTTTGGTGCGAGGCGAGAGAAGCTGACAAGGAAGGTGAGTGGCGATAGACTGCAGATACACAAGCTGCTCTCATCGCGCCTTGCGCTAATTGCGTTACATTCTCGGCACGTGCGACTCGTCGGCCTGTCCGTTGTGCGTGTGTGTAGACCTTTGCTGGACGCCGTTCGTTAACGGAAACCAGCCGGACGACGACGGTGACGTGGAGAGCATCGATGCGTTGAAACGGAACGGATACGACGTCTGTTGGTATCCACGCTCGATCGAATGTCGCACGTCAGAGGAAAGTAAGTGCAGCCATGTAACAATATCCTTGTGTGTGTGTGTGCGTGTGACCACAAGGCAACAATAATAAATCGATTAGAATTGTCTGCAATCGGAACCGGACAAGTGGTGACTTGTGACGAAGATAACGGCTTCGTTTGTCGCAATCGACATCAGCAAAATCGTCGATGTCTCGACTACGAGGTGCGATTTCTCTGCCCGTGCAAACGTAAGTTCTCTTCTCGAGTGTTAGGTCGGTGTGCGTGTGTGCTCGTCTGCGCGTGCGTGTGTGGTGTGTGCGTGTGCGTGGTGAGTGTGTGTGCATGTGTGTGCGTGTGTGTCTGTCTGTCTGTCTATCTGTCTGTCTGTCAATACATATATTTTCACACATCATCGCTATTACAGTCTAAGACAATTAGAACTAAAATGTCTGTGGTGTGTGTGTGTGTGTCTGTCTGTCTGTCTGTCTGTGGTGTGTGTCTGTCTGTCTGTCTGTGGTGTGTGTCTGTCTGTCTGTCTGTCTGTCTGTGTGGTGTGTGTGTGTGTGTGTGTGTGTGTGTGTGTGTGTGTGTGTGTGTGTGTGTGTGTGTGTGTGTGTGTGTGTGTGTGTGTGTGTGTGTGTGTGTGTGTTTATTGGCCGTGGTACCTTGCAGGCACTTGTGGACGGTTGATTATTGCTGCTCTGCCAAATAATCGCTTCATCTTTCCGTCCTATGGCAAGTCGCTTCTGTGTGAGTGGACGATCATTGCGAGGAACAGAGAACGAGTGAGGGTCGAGATCCGTGGGACTGACCTCGACGTCGCTGCAGGCGATTTGCTCGAGATCTATAGTGACCAGGTGAAGTTGACGCGCTTGATTTACAGCAGTGAGCAGAACTGGCCACCGTTGAAACCGTTTGTGTTCTCGAGAGACAAGAAAGTGGTGATTAGGTACAAGGCAGCACTTGTAACTCCATCTCCTACATCCCTCAGGGTGTCTTACTTTGTTGTCGAACGTGGGTCACAGTATTGAATTATGAATTTTTTGCGTTTGGTTGTGTGTGTGACATGGTTGCTGTGTGTGTCTTTGTTAGGTGCTAGGAAACTGCAGTTGTGTTCGTTTGGGAGCAAGGCTTGTCAGTGGAAGTCAAGCTCAGAGAAATGGAGACTGAGTGAGTTGGTGTTGTGAACGCGGAGGCGTGTGGTGTGGTGTGGTGTGTGTGTGTGTGTGTGTGTGTGTGTGTGTGTGTGTGTGTGTGTGTGTGTGTGTGTGTGTGTGTGTGTGTGTGTGTGTGTGTGTGTTTCTGTGTGTGTGTGTTTCTGTGTGTGTGTTTCTGTGTGTGTGTGTGTGTGTCTGTCTGTCTGTCTGTCTGTCTGTCTGTCTGTCTGTCTGTCTGTCTGTCTGTCTGTCTGTCTGTCTGTTTGTCTGTCTGTGTTTGTCTGTCTGTTTGTCTGTCTGCCCACGTGCTTGTGTGCATGCGTGTGTGTGGTAGTCATAAATTAATTGGTTGTTGTGGCGTTGCTCAGCTGACTGTTACAGAGATGACGGTCGAGCATACAGAGGGACCACATCGACAACTACATCTGGTCGATTGTGTCAGTCGTGGCAGTCACAGTCTCCTCACAAGCACTCGTTCTTTCCAAAACGGTATCCCGAAGTAAAAAAAGCAAAAAACACTTGCAGGAATCCCGGAGGCTTAAAATCAAAACCATGGTGCTACACTCAAGATCCCAAAATGGAAACCGAAACGTGCGCTCTTGCACCATGTAGCAAGTCCAAGTCAGGTGAAACTATTGCTTTGTGTCTTGAGATTTACGAAATGTCACGATCGAGGTATCTTTACACTCATAGAATCTGTTATGGTTCTTTATCGTGATGGGAACGAAGTGGGAGTAGAGACTCATACCATTCAGAGTCCTCTGTACAGTCAAGAGACTAGAATTTGCTTCTCGTTTTTGTATTGGGTGAACAGTGCCGACATGAAGCTTCTCACAGTCAGAGTACTTGGAGTTGACGATGTTGTGAAATCCGAGTTGGACATAGATGGCACCATATCTGACAAATGGTATTGGGGGTACATCAGGATACCCGACGGGATCGACTTTCGTGTTCAGTTGAGTGGCAACATCGATTCAAACCAGACGAATGCAGCTGTGTTAGCGGTCGATATGTTTGGTTATTCGAGCTGTAGCGAGGGTAAGTAAGTGTGCACTCGTTGTTTGTTGTTTCTGTGGTTATGTTTATTGTTATGGATCAGTTTTCTTGCTACCATTGTCTGTACATTAGTATACCTTTGTCTGCCATGTGTTAATCTATTGTTATTCGCATCTCCTATCTACTCATCTATTTACCATGCAAAGTGGTTTAGAATCCGGTTACGTTCATGCAGTTTGTACTGAAGTCGAGAAGGGTCATACTCTGCTTCACTGTGCATGACCCTTCTCCGCTAGGATCTGCTGTACTTGCCTTTGCATTGTGTTTCTGATGATAGAAACAACCTTTGTCTACTGTGTGTGCCTTACTATGCAGTCTTTTACTAAGAATGGACATTCAGATCTGTTGTGCATGCCCTCTGCACTTCATTACTACTGAATATACAGCCAATTAATTAGTAATGAAATCAGTGACTTCACAGTTAGGTTAGAATCACGTGATTGAAACGTGTCATTTGTACTCTTTGTCTTTGCTGTCTTGATTACCGACGCGTGAAACGATAGTAACACCAGCCAGTCATGTGATGTACGATCGACCTGCTAGGCAACCGCGTGACACGTGACCAAAATAGCTAAGTAAACATATTTTTCTGCCTGTAATGTCTGGAATACTGTGGCCTTCTTAATTGAAATTGTGTGTCGGGTTAGCTGGAACGTGTGTGACTCCCAATCCCCATATGACTGACTGAGTACACAAACAGATGTTCTGGCCAATGTGGCAAGCACCAATTTTAAGAAGTCTTAGTATGCCATATGCTATTACCAGTTACCATATTTCCGTAAAGTGCCCATTCCATAGTTCTGAAACATGGGGCATTATTCGAGCACGGGGCACTAGTTAATATTTTGCAAGCACAGAGACTGTTGCATTGTTTGTTTGCATACCATCACACTACACAAACGACACAAACAAACTACAGTAATCTAAACTTACAGTGTTACTGTTATGTATCCTGGATACTTTTCCTTTTTTCACGTGAGTCATATTCCTGGTCTGTTGCATAGTGTTGAATCTTCATCATCACTCAGTGGTTCTATCTGGGTGTTCATTTCATCTCAAACGCACACATTGATAGACATGCATCCATATAACTGGGTTTGAATGCTACCCCAGTGGGGCACTAATCGAGCATTGGGCATTATTATTTTGTATAGGGTCACCATGGGCTTTATTTGAGCATGAGGTGAGCACAGAGCACTACTTGCAGAAACACCGTATCACGGTATGTCTTTTTGCCAAACACCAGACACAACAGGCAGTAAAACAAGACAGTGAAAGTTTACCAGTAGGACAGATGACGTGTTTCCATAACCATGTGATTCAGATGTAGTTGTGACGTTTATTCGTGAGTTTCATTATTAATTAACTGACTGTAATTGGAGTGCATAGGCAAGCACAGCAGATTCTGGCCGAGAAGGGTCATGCACAGTGAAGCACATCATGACCCTTCTCATCTACAGTAACTTTGTTCACTTGTCTTTAGCACTCGACTGTGTGAGAGAACAAGCAATAAGATGTAACTTGGAACGGCATTCGAGAAACGGCTCGTGGGATCTCCTGTTCAGCACTATCGGCATCGGCACACCCGAAGACCTGTTTCGCGAAATCGATTCCGACCTATCAATAAGTGAGTACCATTGTTCCTACTGCGAACGTGGAAATTTTCTCACGTTTAAAATTTTTGTGGTTGATGTCTTATTTGTGAAAATAAACACCACGTAAAAAGTATGGGGCGTGGCCAGGATATCACGTGGCTGGTGCGCACAAAGGCCCGTATGATACTGTTGTACTGTATTATCAAACTTTTTAAAATGCCATATAATAATTTTTCTGAGGGACTCACTGACTGTATACCCTACTGCTCCTAATGTTTTTTGAGACTAATTCTTTTGAGACTCCAAAAATAATTTAGAATTTTTTACGAATCCTAAAGGCCTGTCCACATTGGACCAGAATGGATTGCGATCCGATCAGGATAGTGAGCGTCCACACTGCACTTTGAAACCGCTACCTCCACCTCATTTTTGATATCACGTGACTGATAGCCGATGTGTACGTGTGGCGGCTTCCTTGCTTGTGGAAAGCATTGATACAGCGACGTAAGGTGAGCGAGAACAAAGACGAGCGAGGAGTGTTAGATGTTCTGACTACATGCGTAGCGTACGTGAAGGTAACGCCCACTATTTCTAATTGGATTCAACCGATCGCGATCGGATTGCGATCAAAACCACCTCGCGATGTGGATTGGATTTATCGCGATCCAGTTGCAAGTGTGGACAGCGTTGCAGTTGGATCGCAATCCAGTTGCCAGTGTGGACAGGCCTTAATTTTTCTGAGGTCTTGATGTGCAAATATTGGTAATTTTTGATTTAATGATTTGTTTGTTTATTCTTCAAACTGATTCAATTCTCTAAACATTTCTAGTTGGCATCTTGAGCTGCACGCTTCGTCTAGCAGCCATTTTTGACGATGTTTCATGCGCATGTACAAAAACCAAAGCCCGAACAACCGACAATTTCGAGACAAAAATATGGTTTTTCTGTTTATCCTATTATTTTTTGAAGTCAAAATTTCAAAAAAAGATTATTACTTGAAAAACATTAGGAGCACTAGGGTACAATAGAACTCGCACTCCCTCGATCGCTTGCGGTCAGCCCTGTTAGGGGGACCTTTTTGAAGCAACTGTTGAACACACATGACAATCATGTTGCAGCCTCTACTGTTGAAGGTGGTAGACCGGGAATGTCAGTGAACTGCAGAAGACATGGTCTTCACTCAACCTCCTACTTTTTGTAACCAATTCAGCAGTGTCAAGGTAGACTAGACCACGTGACAGATGAAATCACGTGACAGATGAAATCACGTGACTGATGAAATCACGTGACTGATGAAATCACTTGACTGATGAAATCACGTGATAGATGGAATCACGTGACTGGTGGAATCATGTCACTGATAAAATCACGTGATGTGCTTCAAAGTTGGAACTATGAAAATTTTAGCCTACGAAATGGTCTTTGTTGCAAAAGACTTTGAAAGTTTCAACCAGCAAACATTTCCATGTTTGCCATGTACCGCATTATTTTCATGTTGTCGTTATGTTAGGATATCAGTCGAAGGGTTGCTGGGAGGCAGGCAAGAGCAATGATATGCCGTCACTCGAGGATAAGGCTGGTTTACTCAGGGACTACCCGCATCAGCGTAAGTTTCCTATCTTGAGTTGTGCGAGAGCTGCTCGGGCGTTTGGGTTTCGCGTGTTCGCCCTGAAGGCGGGAGGACAGTGTTACTCGTCAGAAAATGCCGAGACACTCTACTTACAGTACAGACGATCGGACAGATGCTTGGAAGCGGGCACAGGTGGGAAAACGGCATATGAAGTGTATGTAATTCTGAGTGCCGACGTTGGAGGGTCGGTCAACAACTTGAAGTCAAATAAGGGCATTTCGAAACAAAAACGAGGTTTGTATAGTTTGTTTTAAGGTTTGTTGCTATGGTAACTAAGTTTTTTAGTGTCGTTTTTTGTGTATACGATCAACAATCGTGTGTACGATTCTGACTCGTATTTGAAGTTCAATATCGTTCCGGATCACGACAAAGGCTACACGTGTATTTGGTTCAGGTATAGAGAAATGGTGTTTCCAAACACTCGAGTTGTTGTCACTGATGTGATGGTGAGTGGTGAGGAGAGGGAAAGGACGAGGACTGTTTTTACTATTCCGAAGAAACGTCGTTCAAAGAACAAATGGTACAGTGCATCAATTTCGATTCCTCTGCTAGACAGGAGGACGGCCATGCATGAGATTCTAATCAAACCGGAGGACCCTCAGAGCAGTGGCAATTTACTCATTCAGGATTTGAAGACGATACCTTGTCAATCAGGTGTTGTGTGTGTGTGTGTGTGTGTGTGTGTGTGTGTGTGTGTGTGTGTGTGTGTGTGTGTGTGTGTGTGTGTGTGTGTGTGTGTGTTTAGATACGCACGTACATGTATGTATGTATGTACATACATACGTACGTACAGGTCAGATGTGATGATTGAGTGTATGACATACCTAATGTATGTATATATGTATATACACTCGAACCTCAGACTTCCGAGATCCAGGCACCGTTTTACCAATACCAGGGTTGTCGCTACAGCGTGACAGCATGGTGCTGTGCCATGCTCCAGTAGGAGTGCGCCACGCTCAGAAACAGTAGTTAGGAGTCCAAAGTCTTACAGCTAAGGAATGTTTGAGAATTCCATACAACTGAAACACAATACTAAAGGCGACAATTGGCACAAATCTAGGCTCTTACAAAATAACGGGGATGACAGCCTTGTTTCAAACATGCTGTACATGTACTGTAAATCAAGAAATTTCAGTAGCGATTAATTTCAGTATATTCGATATAGCTTCAAAATTTGACTATAAACTGTTTAATTAATTAATAGTTATTAATTAGTATTAATTAATTACTATAAACTTTTAATTAATTAATTAATAATTACAATAACTAATTAATATTAATTAATTACGATAAACTTTTAATTAATTAATAATTACAATAACTAATTAATATTAATTAATTACTATAAACTGTTTAATCAATTAATAGTTATTAATTAGTCTTAATTAATTACTATAAACTTTTTAATTTATTATTTATAGTTATTAATTGATATTAATTAATTGACTAACAGAAGGTGTACTGTACATTACAGTGTAGTACAAGTGTACTGTACACGCATACTGTAAGTAAAACTGGTGTGTACCAGACCTTTACATAAGAGTAGTCTGGGATTCCAAGAATAACGCACATTACCTCCTATCTTTCTTCACGTTTTTGGGCTCCGGGCAGCACCTGGTTCTATACTGCCCAGATTAGTGAGGTTTGAGTGTATGCATGTACGTACATACATACAGGTGGATGTGATGATTGACACATTTGTGTTAGCTATGAATTGTACTTTTGACGAAGAAACATCTTGCAACTGGAACGAAAAGACAAGCAGTGCTCTGTTCTACTGGGTGGTCGTCACCCACGTGGGAGTATCCGGACTACGATACTTGCCACGTAATGCAACAGGACAAGGATGTAAGACAACAAACTCATCATCGTCTGCCTCGTACTCAGTGCATTCTAATGCAATGATTCAGTCGAGAAATCATGAAACATTGCGTTTGTCAGCCTGTGTATGAGTCTGCAGGGCCGGCGGAGCAGGGTGGGCCAGGTGGGCCATTGCCTGCCCAACTTGTGAAATGGGATTTTTGCTAACAGGCTTTCAATGAGAACTTCCGGAAATATTGGTTAAGTAACACATGCTAGTGAAAACACCATGCTACACAGCATTGTAATGCAATTTGGGTTGGCATTGGGAGGGGTTCACAGTAGGGGTATAGTATCATTGAACTCGAATGCCGAACTACATTGAACCATGATCTGGACCACAGACCTCAATTCTCATGATTTCATCGTGAGACTCACGATTTACGGCCACGTCTCACGATTTGTGCCCAATTTTCACGATTGCCAGTCCTTTCTTGTAATAAGCCTACTGTGAGACACTAGAGGACAGTCGCTTTTTGCAGATTCGTTAGCCCCGTCTTTCCCGACATAGTAGATTCTTTGAATTATACCCCATTCACACGAGCTCTCCTAACCGGGCCAGTGCGGGCTGGCACGCGTCAGCGCTGAATGAAATCGTTATGTGAATGGGGCCGAGCCGTGCTGGCCTGGCCCACCACAACTTGCCATGCCAGCACGCGTTGGCCTGGGTCACCGCGGCTTCAAATCATTGTGTGAATGCACGACGGCTACGCATGCTCACTAGATACGAAAATGGCATGGTCAGAGCACAAAACCTTGTACCTCATTGAACTGTGGGGTGAGGACAGCATCCAGGTTCAAATTGAAGGCTGTGCTAGAAACAGGGAAGTTTTCGTCAAATTAGCGGAACAAATGAAGGCAGCGGGATACTCACGAACGGGCGTGCAGTGTCTCTACAAACAACATAGCTAGCGTGCGCACCAAGGAACACGCCTACTATCTCGGCTGGCTCGCTTTTCTCTAGATGTCGTGTGAACAAGAGCTGGCTCGCTTTACTAGCCCGGGCTGGCTCGGCTCGGCTCGGCTCGGCCCAGTTGGAACTGTGCTCGTGTGAATGGGGTATTAGACTCTATATTCGGCTTTGCTTGCTTGTACCTAGGTATCCAGGCTATCTACCTGCGGTAAAAGGTAACGTTTGAAAGCCTTGGAGCACGAAAACGTAAAGAAAGTCCAACAAATATGCTGTTAACCACGCCTACTTTGGTCTTGAACGGTGAATGGTTGAAATCGCATTAGTGAATATATAGAAGATTGTATGTAGACAACAGAAACTACATGCAATAGGCAAGCCAACTGTCTTCTCTCCTCCCTGATTTGCCGTTACAGCGACGTTGGACATTCTACAAGAATCTCAACACATTTAATGGGCGTGGTCATTTACAAACGACTTGATTTTTGTGCGAAGACAAAGTTGAGAGGTCTGTCTGGAGCACCCGATCAATCACCTCGCAGACAGACAACCCCATCCGGGGCAGAGGACACAAACACCTCCGAACCAGAGCTCTGGTTCTAAACTACCCGGAGTGCCGGGTTTTCTTGAACCGCCTGAGGCACCAGGCTTCAAATCTAGGTAGAGCTTGCCCAGACCCGGACTGTAAGGCTGATCTCATTTACGTAATGGTACTGTACCCCACATTCCCAAAAACAGAACGTAATGCAGACGGAACTTGCTTTGCCATTGTAGCTACAAGACTATTGCATTATCAGGTGGCGTTAGCTTCAGTTGCCGAAGCTTCACCCAGCAACTGTGCATTCAAGTGATTAAATAAATTAGCTATTTTTATGTTTACTGCGGGCGGGACTTGGCCATACAAGACCTGGCCCACCCAACATCTGGAGTGCTTGCCGGCTGGTTAATTTGCACGGACAACATGTCTCATCGAGATGTTGATGGAGTAACCCGTGTGTTCCAGATTCTGGATACATCACATTTGCTCGCTCATTTCTCGCCACAAAACTCGGCGAGAAAACATTCGAATACATCGAGTCACCCATTCTTCCCTTTGAAAACTACAGATGTATGGCGTTTCATTACGCTATGGACCCTTTCATGCAGGGTCCCGAAGACTGGGGATTTTCCATTCAAGCGCTGATCAGCGGCAAGATCAAGAGCAGGAAACTCTTGCAGGGACCGCTGGGCAAGTGGATTCTGGCGACGATTTCATTGCCGGCGTCGCCACGGAATCTCATGCAGATTCGGTTTGAAGTGTGCCAGCTGTGTCGCATAGCGCTCGACAATATCATCTTTTCGAAGCAAAGCTGTGGTGCAGGTGTGTCCATTCGATGCATCGTTTTGTAGACCGAGTGTCGAAGTGTCGTGTGTTTGTGTGGCAGATGAGGACGAGTGCGTAGACAAAGAACTGAACGACTGCGAGCAAAATTGTCTGAACACGTTCGGTAGCTATGAGTGTTACTGCAAGTTTGGTTACCAAGTGGCGACCGACGGACGACAGTGCGATCGTGAGATTTCATGCTGAACGACTGTGTTGGTCTCTACATGCTATGCGTGTGTTCTGTGATGTCTAGCTATCTGTAGCCGAGTGAAGTGCCAAAACGGTGGCGTCTGCGTTGCGCCAAATAAATGCGCATGCGCAAAAGGATTCGCCGGGCAAGATTGCACACTGAGTTAGTATACTATTCGAGGATAACTGGAATAGATTTTTACAACTTGATTTGCCATACTGCAGGTTGTGGTCCGCCGATTTTGACCAACTCGAGTGGCACGATCGTGTCGTCAAACTACGGGAAGGTTTTGCGAAGAGTTGAAGTCGTTTGTAATTGGGAGATCCAAGCTCATTCGGGTCAGATTATTGCGTTGGAGTTCGAAGGTCTTGATCTCGGTTACCAACCGTGTCAGCACTCGAACGTTCTGGTTCAGAACGTGCTGGACGATAACGTCACCCAAACTTCGATTCCGCAAGAAATGAGGAGAATTTGTCCACAGACTAGACCGCCGGCTATTCTGTCGTCTGGCAATCGGCTGTTTATCACGTTTACGTCGACGAGTCGGTTTGGATATCGTGGAACGGGAATGAAGGCGAAATACAAAATACATGGTTGGTGTCTTGGTGTGTTGATGTTGTTTTTGTTGGGTGTTTTTATTATTGTTTGGTGTAGACAAACGGTGCTATGTTGATTGTTCGAAGCTGGAATGGTGGCAGAAGTGAGAATGTGTGTGTGTGTGTGTGTGTGTGTGTGTGTGTGTGTGTGTGTGTGTGTGTGTGTGTGTGCACGTGCACGTGCGCGTGTGTGTGGTGGAGTTTCTGGTTATTGATGCGGCATGTGGCATCAGGATTTTGTCTAATAAACCCCCAACTTGCAACCACTGTTATTTATAATTTGTGAAACAGTAGACCAGGTTTTCATACCTTGCAACATACTGTACATGTTAAGTGGTGATGGTAGTTCTATTCAAGTCTCAGTGTTCTCCCCACAACTAGCTTTATGGGCATTTTGCTGGTTGAGATATGGTTGAAGCCTTGAACCTGCTGGTTGTGACTTAGATAGACCTTTCTAGTCTGAGTTGTAGGGTTCCTCTAGGGTCACGCTATGAGACTGGTATGTACAGTACTACGTACACACGCACACACACACACACACACACACACACACACACACACACACACACACACCCTTGATTCCACCATACCCACTATGGGTTTTGGCAATGCAGCGTAATAGCACTTCTCCAAGCAGCACGATCATCAGCATCACGAAGACTGATATGTAATGACCTGAGGTCTCTTGTGACAACATCTATCCATCTCTGTTTAGGCCCATGTGTTGGTCTTGTTGCATTACTAAGTCTGCTGCGAAGTAGTTTTTGGGGACGATTGTCACTCATGCGCAGCATATGGCCCAGCCATTGCAATCGTCTCTGTTTTGTCATAGCAATAGGGTCTTCACACGCTCGTTCTAAATTGTCTGAATTCTTGATTTTATTCCATCCTGAGACACCAAGAATCGATCGAATGCACCACATGTGGAATGTATTTAAGCCTTGCAAGTTTGGTTGTGTAACAGACCAAGTCTCACATCCATATAGCAAAATAGGTCTCACCAAAGCACGAAAAACTTTCATCTTTGTGGAGATTGAAAACTGCCTGTTGGTAAATACCCTTTTCTTTCAGGAATCAAAAACTTTACTTGCTTTGCTTATACAAGCATCAATTTCTACACACACACACACACGTGCGCGCGCACACACACACACACACCACACACCACACACCTATATGTATGTATTAGATAGAACTCAGCATGAATAATGTCTGGGAACTTTATGTAATATCCGGGATAGGTTCTGAGCGTGTACACGGCTGGATGCCAACAAACGTTGGCAAAGAAGCGTAGACTACTAGAGTTGATGCACCTGCTTGTTTCACGACGTGGAGCTCAGCTGCTCTACTAGACCTTGGTTGATTTGTCAAAATGATAACACGGTGCATCCTGCTTCAAATTCTGTGAAGTTGTTTGCAGTGCCTGCTGCCAGATGTACCTATAGTAGAATTGGAAGACTAAAAAGGGTGGACACAAGTGGAGTGAGATGCCTGGTGCAATGGTGGCTGTTCTCGTCTAATATTAGATCAGGGCCGGATCCAGAGGGGGGATCAGGGGGTTGAAACCCCCTCTTTTCCAATAGGCGTGGTTCAATAATTTCATATAATTTCATTAGAAAAGGAAAATTAGTAATTCTATAAATAACTGCTAACGGTAAACCCCCTTTTTCAAGAATTCCTGGATCCGGTGCTGTTAGATGCTGTCAAGGAACATGAATCATCTAATGATCACATTCAGTCACAGAAATTCCAAGTATGATGAAGCTATGATGAAATCTATGCGAGCCTTATACTGGATTACTGGAGAGAATGTGGCATTTTGTGAATGGCATGGGCTAACAGAGTTGCCGTGTTGAATCATCAATGAGTTTAGCAAAGATTCAATGCAGGGGCAGCAGAAGCTCCTTTGGATTTGGGTGTGGGGGCAAAATTTTGTAACAACCTGCCGTATTTTGATTTTAACTGAATATGTTTGATTTATCGTTGATTAATCTGTGACAGAAGTAACCAGAGGAGCATGCACACAAACGGTCACAACAATGTGTATCAAGCGAGTCAACAGCAACACCATCCGATAGTTTTTCTACTTGCAAGCAACAAACTTCCAAAGTATTTCTTTGATCATCATTCACTGAAACGAAATCCCATTGCATAGCGTCCAGTATTGGAGCGACGATTCCCCCATCCGATATTTAAGGGGCAGCCACTTCTTGTTTCGCTGCCCTTGAAATGAGTTAAATTTTTTAAAGGATAGCCTACAACCTAGTCTCTGAGGGGTGAGTCTTCATCAAGTCCTTGGGTTGATTGAGAAAAATTTCTGGGGAGAACATGAAGTCTGTCTTCAACTTTTGACAACTGGATTCCCTTTTTACATATTATTTATTGAACTGGACAACTTGCGTTAAGATAGTGTCAAAAACGTTTGGTTCTATGAAACCGGAGAGTGACCAGTTGAAAGTAGCATTAGTGCTTGAGTAAAGCAGTAACTGTTGAGTGTTCTATTTTACTTAGTGCTTGTGTATACGTTGTATTGCAAACAATCCACGTACAGTACAACTACACTGGTTGCAGAGCATAGCCGTAGGAACTGCGGGGTGGGGGGCACTGGGGCACTGGCCCCCTCAACTTTTTTGGTGTGATTGAGAAATCATTACATGTACTAGCTCAGGCTAATGGAAAGCTTTGTATGACCTGCAGATATACAAGAATTAAGGACAGACATAGAGACACATGACTTAGGCTGACGTGATCTGACATACTATAGTGTTGTTGTTAGTTTACTATTTTCTTTTGCTGTGTTGCATGCATGCCAGTTCCTTTTGACATTAAAATCCAAACTGTTGTCTGTGTCTAATAGCTAGCACCTTCAGTTACACCCATTTGCACCGAATTGTGATTCATATTGCTTAACAAATTCAGTGTACATGCATGCATTCATAACACGTGCACATAAACGTCACTTCTGCATTCCACTGGCAACTGGCTTGTGACCAGATTTCCAAACTTGCTACTAGAGACGCGTAAATTGTATTGGAGGAAGAACACTGCATGATTGAATGTTGTTGTTGTGTATTGTGTAGGTGCTGTGAAGGACACGTGATTGTGACGTCCAACGTTCTTCGCTCCGGTACTCAGTCAGGCATTCATGTGATGCTTCATGGCGTGAAGGGAAGGGTTGACATGGAGGCGGCTCTGACGAGCAGTGGCAGCGAGTACATTTTACCGACTCGTCTTCAGATTCAAGGTAGGCTTGACTTTTGTTGTATAGAAATTTTGATGTTGAAATGGAGTTTGATGTGTGTGTGGCAGGTTCGGGCAACGGTACAGTGCATGGAAGCATGTTGTTTAATGTGAGTCATGACGCTTCGTGAGTGTGTGTGTGTGTGTGTGTGTGTGTGTGTGTGTGTGTGTGTGCGCGTGTGTGCGCGTTCGTGCGTGTGTGTGTGTGAGTGCGTGTGTGTGCGTGTAATGTCTAGAAGTATGTGGCATCGATGTCGTTGGGTTAGATTCCTGAGGACCTTTCAACTGGGACTTACCAGCTGAAACTCACTGGTAGCGTGGACAACCGTCCCTCATTTCGACACTCAGTCACAGTCGCCGTGGCGGCCAGAGGACCGACCGTGTTCGTCCAGACCGACAAACCAGCTTACAGAATGGGCGAAACTGGTCAGGCGGACAACTCAGCGTATGGGACTAGACTTGACTAACTAACGTCTCTTGCTTGTTTCAGTGCGAATTCGGTTGATATCGTTGGATTACACCGGGGGACCTCACAGAGGCCTACTTGCTGTTGTTATTTCGGTATGTCGCTATTAAATAAATAATATAAAATACATAAATAATATAAAATACATAAATAATATAAAATACATAAATACTATAAAATACATAAATAATATAAAATACATAAATAATATAAAATACATAAATACTATAAAATACATAAATAATATAAAATACATAAATAATATAAAATATATAAATATAAAATATATCCGGTCACAACGGATGCATGTAAACGTCACAGATGATAGCCGGGACTTCGTTCTATCCACGTGACGCTTTAAAAATTCCATACGTTTCATAATGGTGGCTTAAGTGTTTGATGTCGTTCTGATGTTGCGTAGGCGTAGGAACCTAGATTGGGTTGAGGGTCACACATTTTTCTAAGAGGGCGTGGCTCTGCACAACAAAGCTAAAAATATTATTAATTAATCATATATACATATACTAGATACCACATGCCCCGTCCTTTGTACGAGCAAGTTACTGTAGGGTTCTGACGGAAGACGCAGTCACGTCACATGCAATCTTAGTTGCGAGGTCCCAGATGTCCTGAATCTTGGTTTTTGCGCCTTTTTGGATAAAGATGGACACACTCCCCGTGCAGCGCTTGGTACAGAAAACGCGTAAGTTGGATTTGTTGCAAATGCAATCAGAATTTGGAGAGAAACGAAAGCGCTAGAAGAGTATAGCTTCAGTCGGCAGGAAATCTTCGATTGCTCGAAGCTTTGCGGAGGACGACGGCACGTACAGTCTACACAGGGCTGGTGTGGCGTGTGTTCGAATGAACTGGAATGTGTAGCGTTTGCGTCATCGAGAAATTTTACGCAGAGGTCGACCTCTTGAGAGGGGACCCTTTGCAATTTTTAATTTTTACGCAAACCTTCTCTTTGCATGCCGAATGTGCGTGCCGATTTTGGTTGCGAACGGACAAAAGACGTGGCCGCATATCATGAACACACACACACACACACACACACACACACACACACACACACACACACACACACACACACACCACACACACACACACACACACACACACACACACACACACAAACAACAACAATTTGAGCTTTATATATACTAGATTAGTAGGTCACTTGACAGGTAGTTTAATTTGAGGGAGCACATGCCCTCAGTTTCCCGTTCCTAGGGTTATGTGTTGCGCTAGTACATTACTTACTCTGGTGTCTTTAGGATGGCAGGGGCACTAAGATCTTGCAGTGGCAGAACTTGCGACCTAAAAATGGTACATACACTTTGTTGAACGTGTCGTTGTTGTGTGTGCATTTTTCCGCTTGTGATGTAAATTGTGTACTAGGGTTGATATCTCGCTCTTTGGCTCTTTCCACACAAGCCGTGTCGGGACAGTGGAATATTTCTGTACGCGCCACGTATCCGGATGGAAAAGTGCGTATCTATATTTGTCGGTTTTGTTCGATTTCTTTATTTCACATTTTGTCGTTTCTGCATGTGTGCACCCTAGCGTGTCTCCTCGATTTTTTGGTACGATTCTCTATGCGCAAAACGCTCGTATATATCCCACTTCAGTGTGAAAAATATGGAATTATTTTGGCTCGGACAGACTGAGCCTTGGTAGGACAGTCTTGTATGGTGTAACATGTCTATTTAAGTGACTCCCCTACTGCAGCCATTTTGCATGTAATTTTTTTTATAACCAACGTCCAAGGGAGAAATGGCGTTAAAGGCAGCTGAGGATTTCTCTGGATAAAGCATGCTAGGAGGCACTTAAGTCATGAAATTACACTATCATATATGCATACAAATGGATGTTTTGTCCAAACACGTCCCAAAACTGGTGCAGTACTTGGTTGGACAAACAACACATTTGGTTGGACATTGTCCTATGTTCTACCGTTATTTTCCACACTGCACTTTATTGATAACTAGTATACATGGCCCGTCCTTCGTACGGGCAAGATACTGTAGTGTAGAGATAGGTCTGTGGACACGTCACGTGCAATCTTTGTTGCAAGGTCCCGGACGCGCTGAATGAATTCGAATCTTGCTCTTCGCGCTTGTTTCGATAGAAATCGACACACTCCCCGTGTAGCTCTTGCTGCAGAAAACGTGTAGGTTGGATTCGGTGCAAATGCAATCGGAATTTGGAGAGAAACGAAAGCGCTAGAAGAGTAAGTTTCGTCGGGAAGAGATATTCGATTGCTCGAAGCTTTGCGAAGGACGGCGATGCATACAGTCTACACAGGACTGGTGTGGGCGTGTGTTCGAATGAACTGGAATGTGTAGCGTTTGCGTCATCGAGAAATTTTACGCTGGGGTCGACCCCTCGAGAGGGGACCTGGTGCATAATTTTTTAATTTTTTATGCAAACCTTTTCCTGTGCGTGCCGAGTGTGCGTGCCGATTTCGGTTGCGAACGGACAAAAAACCTGGCCGCCAAACGCGAACACATACACAATTTGAGCTTTATATATTAGATCCTGTTTCGAAGTAAAGCCCCTTGTTTCTTGTATTGTAAATCAAGCATGTCATGAGGATCACTAGGAGCGAGTATGATGTAATTTGCGATGGTTGGTGTTTTCCATCTCCTCTTCTGAGTAAAGTTAATAATTACCCGAGGCCCGGATATCCGTGCTAAGGGTATAGTAGTAGTCGTCCGACGTGCAACCGTATTTATACTCAATTAGCGTAGATGCAAATGAAGCTATTCCGACCAATTGACGAACGTGATGTCGCCATAAGGCTCCACCTCTGTTTGGTAGCTGCTAACGAGAATTTGGCCATCAGTACATGGTGTTTAGTCCTTTGCTTTACATAAGGGTGTAGCACGTAGAAACAACGTCTAGTCTACATTTGCACGTGCATGTCTTCCATTTAGCCGTGGGCCTAAATGATTGCGGCTAGACGGTGATAGCTGTGTAAATACATGTATGGTAGGTGTAACCACCACATGAGGGGATTTTCTATGGTGTCAAATTCATGAGCGTTCGTGCCTCCTGATCCTCAGCTGCCTTACCTACGCTGTACACATGTCTTAGCATGTGATGTGCATGTACACCGAGGGACGCAGCCGGCAGTTTGGAAGTGATCCGGTAGATGCACAGACGCGCATGCGCAGGCAGACACAAAATTTTTCGTGTTGCATAGTAATGATTATGTAGCGACAGAATGCAACGTCTTGATCATGAGCGTCGTTGACGTCTTAGTGAAAGGTGGCCAGCTTTCTTAATTGGGTCTGTGCAGAGTACAACCATGCAGCACAGGGTGACCGAAATGGTTTTTTTTATTAATTCTTAGACTCCCAGGAGGATCTCGTAGGAAACAAAAAGTTCGTAGGGTGATGAGGTGACAGAATCTGGTTCCACTTACTATTTGCAAATTCTAAACCAGAATGAACAGGTCTACTAGCTGTGTGCGTCCTGATCTGCATGCCCTTGATATGAGACTGTTTTAGGGTGTTAAATAAAAATTTATTTAATTAGTTATGCCATAATCCGGAAGTTGCCGTGAATGGTCCATTGGTGAAAGTACAAATATTGAAAAGTGGTCCGGTTGAAACCAGAACAACGGACCGGCTGCTATGTCCCTGACACCAGCCGAGGGTTTAGCACTGTAATGCTTCTCTATTCATTAAAACTGTAGACAGCGTGGCAAGATCTTGTTTCCAGTTAGGTTAGCCGTACGCAGTACCGTCGCCTTGTAGTATAGTATGTAGTATATAGTATAGTATATAGTGTATAGTATATAATATATAGTATATAGTATATAATATATAATATATAGTATGCAGTATATAGTATATAATATAATATATAATATATAGTATATAGTATATAGTATATAATATATAGTGTATAATATATAGTATATAGTATATAATATATTGTATATTGTAGCAAAAAGCTAACTACTTGACACAACAAGAAAACACAACTGGCCAAAGCCGGTAAAAAATGACACAAAAGTCACGAGGTTCGCAACACACTAGCTAATTAGTGAGGTGTACAAATTATACGGCTTCCGTCCGCTACACCACTCCCCCCAGAACCGAGATGTAACGCAGTGGGACCTTAACTTGACGACCTGTTCCGAGGTACATAATCAGGCGAAGATGGTGGATGCTTAGGCGGTCGTTCACGACGTCTGGGCTCAGCTACTTTGACGGGATGTTCCAGGTCCATGTGAGCTGGCTTGAGTCGGTCTACTGTGATTATTTCGCTCTTGCCTCCAATGTCTACTTGGAAGGTTTTGGGGCCAGGATGTATGACTTTGAAAGGGCCTTCATAGGGCAGTTGGAGAGGAGTGCGATGAGCGTCACGACGAATGAAAACAAATTTGGCCTGCAGAAGATTGTGGGGAACAGACGTAGGTGCGGTGCCGTGCTGAAATGTCGGAACTGGGATGAGAGAGCGTACTTGGTCGCGCAGTTGACGGAGATGTAAACTGGTGTCAGAGAGTGTGTCAGCAAAGCCAGGGATAAATTCTCCAGGCACTGTAAGAGTGGAGCCATACACCATTTTCGCTGAGGAACATCCCAAGTCTTCTTTAGGCGCTGTTCTAATTCCCAGAAGTACCCAAGGTAGCTCCCGCACCCAGTTGGGGCCAGTGAGGCGTGCTCGCAAGGCAGACTCGCAAGGCAGACTTCAAGTGGCGATGAAACCTTTCTACCAGGCCGTTCGACTGAGGGTGGTAGGTTGTTGTATGGTGAAGTTGTGTACCTAACAACCGAGAAATAGATGTCCAAAGTTGTGAAGTGAACTGCGGCCCTCTGTCAGATGATATGTCAAGTGGTACGCCAAAACGAGCAATCCAGTGGAAGACGACAGCTTGAGCGCAATTGGCGGAGTTGGTATTATTCAGAGGAATAGCTTCAGGCCAACGAGAGAAACGATCGATACAAGTAAGTAGGTGAGTAAAACCACTGGAAGGTGGAAGTGGTCCTACGAGGTCCACATGGATGTGGTCGAACCGACGATGTGGGACACTGAACTTCTCCAGAGGGGCCCTGATGTGTGCTTGGACCTTGGAAGACTGGCAAGCAATGCACTGCTTGGCCCAGGTTCCTATCTGCTTTTGCAAGCCATTCCATACAAATTTGTTGGCTACAAGTTTTCTTGTAGTGCGCACAGAAGGGTGTGATAGACCATGGATCAGGTCAAAAACTTGGCGTCTCCAACTGGCAGGTACGATCGGTCTAGGCCGGCCGGTTGACATATCACACAGCAGTGTAACACCCTGAGTTCCAAAAGGAATATCCTCTACTTGTAGACTCGACGACGTTGCTGTGCGATAGGCCTGTACTTCAGTATCTTGTTGTTGGGCTGTTGCCATGGCACCGTACTCAATTCCTAGTTGTACGTCCGCGATGGTGGCTCTCGACAACGTGTCTGCTACAGGATTGTCTTTCCCTTGTACATGTCGGATGTCAGTCGTGAATTCAGAAATGTATGAAAGTTGACGTTGCTGGCGGTTTGACCAAGGGTCTGACACTTTTGACATACAGAAAGTGAGGGTTTGTGATCGGTGAAGGCAATAAATTCTCGACCCTCTAGGAAGTAGCGAAAATGCCGTATTCCCAAGTATAGAGCGAGCAGTTCACGATCAAAAGCGCTGTACTTCTTTTCAGGTGGTCTTAGTTTCTTGCTGAAGAAAGCTAGGGGTATCCAGACACTGTCCACAAACTGTTGAAGAACAGCCCCTACTGCCAGGTCTGAAGCGTCAGTGGTGAGTGAAATCTGTGCATCCTGATGCGGGTGTGAAAGTAGAGTTGCGTCTGCCAAAGCTTTCTTTGTGTCGTGGAAAGCTTTCACCATGGTCTCATCCCAGGTCAGCGTCTTCGGTTTTCCTGATAATGCCTCAAACAGTGGTAACATTGTATGAGCTGCGGCTGGAATGAACCTGCGGTAGAAATTGACCATACCCACAAATTCTTGCAGGCTCTTGACTGTGGTTGGTTGGCCAAGTTGGGTGATGGCGTCTACTTTTTCAGGAAGTGGCATGATACCAGCACGAGTAATGCGATGGCCTAAGAAGTCCAGACTGTTACGTCCAAATTGACATTTGGAAACGTTGATCACCAGGCCGTGTTCTTGGAGTCTCTGGAACAGCAAGCAAAGGTGTTGCTTGTGAGTCTCAGTGTCCTTACTGGCCACCAAGATGTCATCGATGTAGACAAAAACAAACTCTAAACCGTAACAGACAGTGTCCATCAGGCGTTGGAAAGCTTGAGCAGCGTTCTTCAGACCAAACGGCATTCTGAGAAATTCGAAAAGTCCAAACGAAGTGATGATAGCAGTTTTGGGAATGTCTTCAGTAGCCACAGGAATCTGGTGATAGCCTCGAACAAGGTCGACTTTAGAAAATACATTCATACCCTCGAGGTGAGAAGAGAAATCCTGCACGTGAGGCACTGGATATCTGTCTGAAACAGTAGCTTCATTGAGGCGCCTGTAGTCTCCACAGAGGCGCCAACCTCCTGAAGATTTTGGCACCATGTGCAATGGTGATGCCCAAGGACTGGACGATCTGCGTATGATGCCCATGGATTCCATACTGCAGAATTCCGCCTTAGCAGCTGCTAGTTTATCTGGAGGCAGGCGACGGGCACGAACATGAACTGGTGGACCTTTGGTAGTGATGAAATGCTCCACACCATACTTGGTAGGTTGTTGGACAAAGTTAGGTGTCGTGATGGCTGGAAAGTCCGCCAGCAATATGTCATACTTGTCGGTAGAAGTTGAAATTGCATCAAGGTGAGGCGCAGGAGTTTTGGTCGAGGTCTGCATAAGTGGAGCAGAGTGGAAAGTTGCTGCATCCACAAGACGTTTTCCATTCATATCAACTAGTAGAGAGTTGGAGTGCAAGAAATCAGCTTCTAGCAGAGGACGAGTCACATCGGCGACTATAAAAGACCACTGATATCTGTTTGAAGCAAAATGAAAAGAGAGTTTACGAGTTCCATACGTCCTGATTGAGCTACCGTTGGCTGCCAGAAGTGGTGGTCCTGGTTGCCTCGTACGCGTGTCCAATCCAGTAGCAGGAAGAACACTGACTTCTGCTCCAGTGTCGATGAGAAACTGCCTCTTGGAAACTGAGTCACGTAGGAAGAGGAGGCCACGATTATGGCCGGTCGCCTCGGCCACTAGCGACCGTCCTTGCCATTTCCCGACCAGTTGCATGGTTGCTTGCATTGTCGAGCTGCCTCGCCGAAGATGCGATGGTAATAACACAAACGGTTAGAATCCGGGGTGTCGAAACCAGAAGTCCCGGACGTTGTCTGCTTTTGTCTCGTGGCAAGTGGTCTACGCTGTACGGCGCTCGCTGTAAATGGCTTCTATCACGGCTTGACCAGAGAGCGTCGTCCCGTCTTGCTAGTGCGCGGTGGTCTTCAATCTTTCCATCCACCAGCTGGATGCGAATGTCCTCGGGCAGACGCTCCAGAAAAAGTTGCTCAAAGAGTAGACACGGAGTGTGGTCGCCGAGGAGCGCTAGCATCTCGTCCATCAGCGCAGAGGGTTTTGAGTCGCCTAGTAGGCGAAAGTGGAGCAAACGAGAAGCCCTCTCGTGTTTGCTTAAGCCGAATGTGTCAATTAGTCGGTCCTTCAGTGCTTTGTATTTGTCCTCATTTGGAGGGCGGCGAATGAGATCTAGAACCCTCGTTGCTGTCTCCTGGTCTAGGGCCGCAAGGACGTAGAAATACTTCGTCTCGTCGGCTGTCACCCTGCGGAGTTCGAACTGAGCTTCGGCTTGTACAAACCAAACCTCCGATTGTGAAGTCCAGAAAGTTGGCAGCTTGAGCGACACTGCATGTTCTTCGTGTGCCATGAAACAACGTTCCTGGCTTCAGGGTCACCAATGTAGCAAAAAGCTAACTACTTGACACAACGAGAAAACACAACTGGCCAAAGCCGGTAAAAAATGACACAAAAGTCACGAGGTTCGCAACACACTAGCTAATTAGTGAGGTGTACAAATTATACGGTTTCCGTCCGCTACAATATAATATATAATATATAGTATATAATATATAGTATATAATATATAGTATATAATATATAGTATATAATATATAGTATATAGTATATAATATATAGTATACTAGGATCCATGGCCCGTCCTTCATACGGGCAAGATACTGTAGTGTAAAGCTAGGTCTGTGGACACGTCACGTGCAATCTTTGTTGCCAGGTTCCGGATGTGCTTCTTTCGATAGAAATCGACACACTCCCTGTGTAGCGCTTAGTGAAGAAAACCTGTAGGTTGGATTCGGTCCAAATGCCATCGGAATTTGAAGAGAAACGCAAGCGCTAGAAGAGTAAGTTTCGTCGGGCAAGAGATATTCGATTGCTCGAAGCTTTTTCTTTGCCAAGGACAACGACGCGTACGGTCTACACAGGACTGGTGTGGGCATGTGTTCAAATAAACTGGATTGTCTAGCGTTTGCGTCATCAAGAAATTTTACGCGGGGGTCGACCCCTTGAGAGGGGACCCGGTACATAATTTTTTAATTTTTTTACGCAAACCTTCCCCCGTGCGTGCCAAGTGTGCTTGCCGATTTCGGTTACAAACGGACAAAAGACGTGGCCGCCAAACGCGAACACACACAGACAGACAATTTGAGCTTTATGTATTAGATAGTATATAGTATATAGTATATAATATATAGTATATTATATACTATATATAGTATATAGTATATACTATATATAGTTCAAAAGCAGGTGTTAAATCCCACCAGAGACACAGAGGACACTAAAGAGAGTCATCACTGTTATCAGTGGACATGCCATCATGTCATGTCATAGTATATAATATAGTATATAATATATAGTTTAGATATCTCTATATACGTTTTACCATGTTGTGCGTGTACTCTCTAAAGATGCGTCTGTGTCACTGTGTGTGGCTCTTGGACCAGTAGGCGGTTTTTCTTTGCTCTTGCCAAGAGCCGACTGTCGACGACTTTTTATTAATTGATTAATATATTTTAATAATTTAATATATTATGAGTATTATGCAAATTTCTATGTTATATCTGAACTTTGCAGGAAGCACTAGTCCAAACTGCGTGTTTCGACGTTGGCTATTATGGTACGTCTAGTATTTAATACAGAAAAATAAAATTAAAATCACGTGATCTTGTTTGTCAACTGTACACACTGCACTAAAATTCTAGACATCCCCAAGTATGACGTTCAACTGTCGATTCCGTCTTACGTCATTCAAGGTGGCGGTAACATCACAGGAGTTGTAGAAGCGAGGTGAACAGTGACCACATCGTCGTTGTGTCTATGCATTTTGTCAATTAATTAATTTATAATACTTTCTCTCTTGAAGGTATATATACGGGAAACCAGTACGCGGCGAGCTGTGCTTGGACTTCAAGTCAAACCACAGAAAGCAATTTTACACCGTCTATTTCCCATCAGTTTTACGATTTTGTCAACCGGTATAGAGACGAGTACATATTGTATTGTAACTTAAAAGATAAAATAAATACTAATATTTAGATAATTTAGATAATATTATAACTAATATTAATAACATTAAAAGTAGTATTAATAAAAAAATTAATATTATATTTATTAATAATTTTATCATTAAATAATATTTGTGTCGTTTTGCTCCTCCTTGATGTGCAAGTGGGGTCTTTACCCCATCTGGGCGCCCACCAACCAGGCAGGTGAGCCCAGCAGGGTACATGTTTCTGTGTAGTCCACACGGCGATCAATGACTAGCCAATTCGATATAGATTGCAGGCATTACGGTGACCGCGAACATCGGCAGCATGCCTAGTGAATATCAATGACCACCAGGAAAGCACTGAACGTCATCGTCAACGGACCGTTCGCCAGACCACAGAAACTCCCCAACGACTGAAACGAGTCATAGTCTCATGGACAAAGCTAGAGAACACGAGGAAGAAAGTAGACAAGTTTCATAATTTACTGTCGTCACTGGGGTTTGAACCCCCAAACCGTGGAGTGGTAGCCATTGTCGCTAACCACTAAGCCACGGCAATAATTATTATAATATAAATAGTATCTGTTTTAATATTATTATATTGTTTTATTTTTAGTATTAATAACATTAATATTAATTTAAATAATTTTAATAATATTAAAATAGATACTATTTATATCTTTATATAAATTAATGTTATTAATATATATTATTGATATTAATTTATATAATTTTAATAATATTAAAATAGATGCTATTTATATCTTTATATAAATTAATATTATTAATATATATATATATAACATTGATATTAATTTATATAATAATATAGATATCACCTAATATACTGCTAATAAATTCTAGTAGAGCTGATGCAGTGTCGTGCTAGATCGTCGGTTTACACGATTTCTCTATTGATTCTTATTCTTTGATCGAGACGTGGTTCGAACGAAACGAGTATTATTGGCCGACGAGTCTGGAAGTTAATGCGACGGTCACCGAGCACGCAACGGGCGCACGCGTACTGGCGTCGGAAGAGGTCTTCGTATCACCGCATCCCTACGTCCTCAGTTTCGAAGGCACACCAAACAGCTACAGACCGGGACTGCCCGTCACCGTCTTGGTATGGTATACCATCGGTTTCTGTTTGTTTATCTGTTTTTTGTATATTCATCTGGTGTTCGTATTTGTTTATGGCGGTGCGCGTCTGTCTCGATTTTTCATCGAGTTTATTAACCCTAGGCGTTGCGAGGGTTTTGGTAGTCGTTTCACCGGAAGTAGCGTCTCGATGGAAACGACCATGTAAACAACTTTGGAATGTATAGCGTGCGTTTACTGGTAGAGTGTAGTAGCGCTCGTGTAATCTGGACATCATCACATATGGTGGTTGGAGCTTGTCCGACAGTCTAGGCGGAGTCACGCAGGACGTTCCAATTTAGATTACTGATCTTTTGAGTGTACCTTCAAAGTCTTAGCGGAGAGTAGCGTGCGACAAAGCGCCCAAGTGATTTACGGTTTGATGGCCATTTGTATAAACAAGTGTTTATTGTGACTCGGCCATCTGTATAAACAAGTGTTTAGTGTGACTTGGCCATTTGTATAAACAAGTGTTTAGTGTGACTAGGCCATCTGTATAAACAAGTGTTTAGTGTGACTTGGCCATTTGTATAAACAAGTGTTTAGTGTGACTAGGCCATCTGTATAAACAAGTGTTTAGTGTGACTCGACCATCTGTATAGACAAGTGTTTAGTATTACTCGGCCAACCGTCCTTAACGCGACTGATTTTGTCTACCTGACATACCTTTATAATTTTTGTCCAAACTTTGGCTTTTTCTTTTTACATAACTTATTTTTGTGTTTTCATTGTGAGTGTGATGTCATTTATTGCTGTTGTGGATTGTGCGCGTGACATTTCTCGTGACTGGTTGATGTGACTGCCGTCTAGATTTCAGTGATGACGCCCAACCGTTTGCCGGTGATGAACGAGACGATAATCAGCGTCAACATCTACGGTAACGACATCCACGTCGACGAGCGCAACGTGAAGACGAAACGCGGTACGGCCGTGTTCGACATCTTCTACTACAGAAACCAATTCACCGAAGGCGTCCGGATTGACGTAAGCGCAACGCGCGGTTTAGTATGCGCATGCGCGTGTGTTATCCGTGTGTCTCACACTGTCAGGCTGCACTGTACGTCGACAACGACATTCCTCACGAGATCAAATTGAGTCATTCGCTAGAACCCCGGATGTCTGGACTCGATGAGTCATTACTGTTGATGCCACAGGACCCCATACTGCGGGTAGAGTTTTAGTCAATTTTTTGATTACATACATACGTAGACACACACACACACACACACACACACACACACACACACACACACACACACACACACACACACACACACACACAGACACCACACGCGCGCACACACCACCACCACCACCATCATGTCTATTGCGTTGTGATGGTGTAGAGCGGATCTGTGGCCGAAATTCCAGTCTGGACGAACAAACCGGTTGCGAGCGAGCTTCATCTCATGGCAAGAATTTAGAAATAGTTTCTGTATTTTTGTCTAACGCGTCTTCGTGTTGTAGACGGTGAGTAAGGGTGTGATTACCCGTACGTGGGACTCCTTCATGGAATCCGTCCAGTCGTCGACGTACGAAGATCTCTACATCTACACACTAAAATTCGACGTCACGTGCTCGTTGGCGCCGAAGTTTCATCTCACCGCCTTCTATCTCACCGACGGTGGCATAGCAATTGCAGACAGCAGAGAACTGCACGTGCACAAGTGCCTCGATCATAAGGTAAGACACCTGTTGGGTCACGTGACCTATTTCGCTAGCGACTGTTGTAGGTCCGTGTCGAGTTCGACGGGAAGGAGTCGCGTCCGGGTGATAAAGTAAGGCTCAACGTGACGGCGGCGCCGCATTCGTACGTTGGTATTACGGCTTTGGATAGCGGCATCTACCTCGAGGCATCCGAATGCGATCCTCGTCTAACAGCCGAGACGGTACCGTAAAGCTGTATGGCGGTCATGCCGTTAGCGTGCGTTATCAGATATATCCGGGTATAGATACTCGAAGCAATGGCGGTGTATGACACAGGAGCAGACGCCGCAGAAGCGACCGATAACGCGTACACGGACGACCCGAGACACTGGTGGCGCTCGTGGTGGGCTGCGGCGCCCGTTCCCTATTTTTTCAAGGTTTTCATTGATTGAGAAGAGAGAATGTTGTTTAACTAATTAAAGATGTCGTTTCGTGCGCAGGAACCCGGTATCGCTGTGATAAGCAATTATCTCTTTAACCGAGCCAACATCAGACGAGTCAGACGAGACTTGGAAGGTACACGTTGAACACAACGAGATTACTTTAGTGATATCAATTGTTTTCGAGTACCATACCAATTTCTTGGATTTTCTAAAACAACTTTATTTTATTTTCGAAGTCTTCCTTTTTTCGACACACTTTAATTAGAGGTCGGACATGCACACTTGAGCCGATCACAAGTGAGGTAGCTTTTGCGTCGTAGCTATTGTACGTAACATACGTTCAAGTGTCCTGGCAAGAAAATCAGCCAGTAAGCCCTTCAAATGCTGTTTGTATGTTGCGCATGCGCAAAGGTTACTAGTCGAAACTACTGCAAAACTGGCTCTTTAGATGTCGATTGACGGGCACGGCAGCAGTGTAATCTTTAAACAATACAAATGTTTGGTGCTCACTGTGAATTGAGTGCGCTTGGTTACTCTGAGAGAAAAACGTAACTACGGCAGATGCTTAGCTAGACGGGAATGTGACGTGTGCTTCTGGTTATGTGCAGAGCGTAAGGAACGCCGATATGGCTGGAAGTGCAAGGATGCTTGTCGAAACTGCAGTGTAGCAACCTCAGTTTGAGGTTTTAGAAGAAAAACTTGTAGAACTGTATCTAAAAAGCCTAAATTTAGCTACCAGAGTCACAGTCTAACGCAGTCTCATACTGCAACGTCTTGATCGTCTCAATTCAAGCTATAGAGAGTCTTCAGTCAGCGTTGCCTTCAGTGCAAATTAGAGCGTCTAAGTTCTCGCGGTTACTGATTGTTTGAAAAAGTGCACCCTTTTCAAAGCCATGCAGTGCGCATCCGACCGTGCCCATGCACCTTTAATTAAAGCGATATTGGGGTATGTGCATGATTTTATTCTCTTTAGCCTATATATTTAGACTCTCGCACCTCTTCCGGTTGTCAGAAGAGAAGGAAGAAGAAAATGGGTAGAAATACAGGAATGACGGGAAGATCTCGCACATGCGCTTGCAGTGAGTGCGCTGAAATGGTTCGGTTTAGTTAGACTTAGCACAAGTACGTAGGGCGGAAATATATAGATTTTAGGGTTGCAGGTGGCCGTCAATTTTGGAGCCAAATTCCGGTGTTGCTGTCCTGAACCTGGAGCCCAGAGCCGTATAGTTGGAGCCCAAGCCCTTGGATACCCAGAGGCTTGCTGCGCACTACTATAGTGTCAGCTCTGCTCACAACTGCTGGCATACTGTATACATGTGCTGCAATGGTACCCTCAGCCGTCATCTTCCGTGTAGCCTTGTAGACAAATCATTGATAGCATGAGTCTCGTACTGGCAGGACCCAGAGTCCAGAGTCTGACATGCATATGGCATTACACAGAGACTGGACTCTAACAAAGGGACACTTTACATTTCTATTTCACTTGGAACCTTCTGGAGCCAAAGGATTCGTGTCTGGAGCCAATTTTGGCTCCGTTACCCCAGTAACAACACACCTGTATTTCTGCTTTCTAATGATCAAATGATGTCTCTGACTTTCACGGACACGGAGGGTATGTATGGTGATCTCCTACTGAGACAAAAAGAAACGCAGTTCTTCGATTAAACGCCGCTGCGTTTACAACTACCGGTTACCGGGTAAAGCCGGTTTCACACAATATGTACCGCTTACCTCCACGGCGCGGTGCAGCAAACCGCTGATTGCCGGGTTCTACCGAGCGAACGCGTTTGTCCGCTCTCTGTCTCTGTTCTACTAATTTGGCTGCGGTGTCTGGTGTCTTTTGTCTGGCTCCCGAGGCATAATAATTACCCGTATAATTATACTTGAGTTTTTGAATTTGACTTTGTTGCTACTTCTTCGCCGCCGAAAAATGTGCAACAAACGTTACTAGGTACGCGTTGTATTTCAGAGAAGGTAGGGAGCAGAACAATTGTGTCCGTGAATTGACGTAGAGCCACTATTACAGAGTACCGTTCTAGAGCTATTACGCTGTGCCTGTTGCGATACAATACTTCAAGCAAAGGATATCCCGGATAAGCATGTGACCACCTGCTCTGCTACGATTGGTCAAAATTCAGCGGCAGCGAGCGGTTTGCCGCAGAGATATAGAAAAATTTTCTATCCCTACAGCGTGCCGCTGGCATTCGGTGCGTGCCGTTTTCTTTGCGCGGGGATTTGATCACAATTTGCCGTTGCCGCTCATTTTTTATGAGCGGCATGCCGCTTGTTGCCGCTCGATTGAACGGCACGTATTGTGAACCAGGCTTAGAACACACGACATATACCAGTACTCTGTACAGAAAGGACAGAAGTTGAAGGTCCTAAGTGATAGTAGGTCTTGACTGTGTACCGGCAATCACTTAACACACTCACACACACACACACACACACACACACACACACACACACACACACACACACACACACACACAACTGAGGGTACACAATATAGTTTTTGTGATACAGCTATCTTTTGAGACAAAAAGGTCGACAGCAATAATGAAAATAATTAATATTACCAGATTATAGTTTCGTAATTGTTTGTCTATTCAGGTAACGTCACGACGGACTCTGTTATGTCATCGCCGGTGCAATACGCGCCGCTCAAGCGAATACGGTCGTTCATACCGGACGCATGGCTTTGGGAGGAGCACGAAATCAAGTAAGAAATCGCGTTCCGGTCGATTTCCGTGTCGTGCGTACGAAACTAACGCGCATACGTGATGTGCAGCGAGTCCGGTTTGCTTGTTGTCGAGCGCACCGTGCCCGACAGTGTGACGACGTGGGTGGCCGACGCATTCGCGCTCTCCGATTCAGCCGCGTTCGGCGTGACGGAGTCTCCCGCTCGTCTCGTCGCGTTCAAGCCGTTCTTTGTGTCGGTCGACCTTCCCTACTCGGTCGTGCGAGGAGAAGAAGTCGTCGTTGTGGCAACGGTTTTCAATTATTATCATGATGATCTTAAGGTTCGATGATGGTGTAGTGTGTGTGTGTGTGTGTGTGTGTGTGTGTGTGTGTGTGTGTGTGTGTGTCTGTGTGTCTGTGTCTCTGTGTGTGTGTGTGTGTGTGTGTGTTTGCGCGCGCGTGCGTGTGTGTGTGCACGCGCTGTTGTTCCAGTGAATGCCTCTTGAAGTGTGTTCGTGCAGGTGGTGGTTGCGTTGGATCGGAAGACGTTGGCGTTCGAGTTCGTCGGAGACGCGGACGTCGCCAAGCAGTCGCTGCTTGTGCCCGGCCAGGACAGCCGCACGGCGCGATTTAAGATAATTGCGAGGAAGCTGAGGAACATTCCGATAAGAATCACCGCTCATTCAGCCCTGGAAACCGATTCTAGACTGAAGATGCTACTCGTGAAGGTATGGCAAATATTGTTATGTACTAGTAGGTCGAATAGTTAGCGATCCGCGCATGCGCTGCTGTTACAGTGATATTGTAGGCCAAGGAACGGCTGGACAATTGGAATGCAGCGTATGCGCGCGTTGTTATCGCTAATATTATGAGGCGTTTGAGGTGTCATACTGTGAGATAGCTAACTGACAGGTCTAGGGTTGTCCAGACAAATCTGTGGGCAAGTAGTCTCCCCGCCTTCGTCATTCCCCGGATTGTCAATCTTAGCAGAGTGACAATCCAGGGAACGGCGAGGCGGGAAGAGACTGGCTCTGGTCTATAGTGCAGTAGCAACTTATAACATATCACGTGACCTTTAGGTGCGCTCATTGGTCCATTGCTGGTGTTATATCAGCAAAACACCTGAGGTCATCCACATAACATCACTTCCCACAATAACCATTTATTCAATTAAGGGTGCACTAAACGGTCACGTTGATATCTTATAAATCAATTATAACATGGTTGGTGGGGATGTTGGCGTAATAACTAAGACACCTCAGCAGTGAGCGCTTAGCACCTCGATAATTGGACCGAACCTGTGGTTGGGTTTCAGTGAGTGATAAGCCCTGACGGCTTTGGGTCTTATAACACGCCAACATCCCTATCACCCATGTTGTAACTATTAAATAAATGTTGTATATATCAGGCCCGGATCCAGATGGGGGATTCAGGGGGTTGAAACCCCCTCTTTTCCAAAAGTTGGGGTTCAATAATTTCATATAATTTCATTAGAAAAGAGAAAATTAGTAATGCTATAAATAACTGCTACAAGATCAATCCCGTCTTTCAAATATTCCTTGACACGGGTCTGTATATACACGCGTAATAGACGCTATTGCGCAATGATTCAGTTGAAAGCCAATAGTTATAAGCCATGAGTGGACAGTCGTTATAGATCAGTATACATTCCTTTGTTGCGCATGTATGCTAAATGGAGTGCGGCGCCTATTCGAGGGCGGCGTTTATTAATAACGTTTTTTTTTTGCAAGTGCGGCGTTTATTATAATGTCGAGTTTTTTGTAAGTGCAGCGTTTAGACGATGGCGGTGTTTATTAAGTTAATATCTTTGCATGTGCGGCGTTTATTAAGTTAATATTTTTGCATGTGCGGCATTTAAATGAGGGCAGTGTGTATTAAGTTAATATTTTTGCAAGTGCGGCATTAAATGAGGGCGGTGTTTATTAAGTTAATATCTTTGCATGTGCGGCGTTTATTAAGTTAATATTTTTGCATGTGCGGCGTTTAAATGAGGGCAGTTTTTATTAAGTTAATAACTTTGCATGTGCGGCGTTTATTAAGTTAATGTCTTTGCAAGTGCGGCGTTTAAACGAGGACGGGGTTTATTAAGTTAATGTCTTTGCAAGTGCGGCGTTTAAATGAGGGCGGAGTTTATTAATTTAATATCTTTGCAAGTGGGGCGTTTAAACGTGGGCGGCGTATATTAAGTTAATATCTTTGCAAGTGCGGCGTTTAAACGAATTTATTGGGAGATATGCGGTATGTTGAAGGGTGGCGCGAAAGACTTCTGTATATTAAGCAACGGGTGCATGTATAGCAAAATGTTTGTGTTTGCCAGAGGATGCGACAGTCGGGTGTTTAGGCTGTTGAGTAGAGTCTTTGTCTGCATGGTACTGCTGTCTTTGGTTTACCATTCAAATAGAACTGGATTCTGTTTGAGTAGCAAATATACAGGGTCAAAGTGACATGCAGACACATGCACACTACAGTATATATAGTGACTGCAGGACAGACATGCAGACAAACAGCTGAATGAACAGTTGGAAACGCAACCGTGCATGGATTTCGCTTGCAGGGACTTACTGTACGCACACCTTGAGGTCTAATAACACGTGAAAGCCACAGTCTCTAAAGTTGTGTGTGTGTGTGTGTGTGTGTGTGTGTGTGTGTGTGTGTGTGTGTGTGTGTGTGTGTGTGTGTGTGAGTTGGTACAACTTATAGAACGTCGCTTGCAAACGAGTTAAGATATTTACTGATTGTGCGTTTGTAGCCGGAGGGAATTCCGCAGAGGGAAGGCAAGAGTCTCCTCATTGCGGAAGGCACCGCAAAGAAAGTCAAACTAGAATTACCCAAACGGGTTGTGTCCGGCTCGGCTACAGGCGTCCTCTCAGTGTCCGGTATAGTATCATCAGTCTTGTATACACCTAAGACCACTAGAATAAAATTACTTGTTTGACAGGAGTTGTACACATGCTCAAACGTCTGTACGCATGCGCGCGTTTTATGTTGTATATTTTATTTTTAATATCAACGTTTAATGTCCAGAAATGTATGCATGCATTAAACCTTATTGATTACAACCAGCATTTCTCAAATGTGCGAAAAACTCAACAAGAAGTGTCACAGCAAAGCTCAATTACAATAGTTTTAAATTTTAAAATTTAATCTAATTATAAACACGTCAGAAATTAGCGCTTGCTCCTGTCAAACAAATAATTTCTTTTTGTGACCTAATGGTGGTTGATATTAACAATGGTGGTTGGCATTAACATTGATGTCCGTTTTTGATATTTACAGGTGACGTCATATCTCCGGCTGTCAACTCTCTTGGTTCCATGCTGCAGTTGCCGTGGGGATGCGGAGAGCAGAATATGATCAATTTCGCTCCTGCTGTGCTGATAAAACGTTACTTGACGAGAGTTGGTCAGTTGAGTGCGGAACTCGACGCCGAGACGACAAAAGTAATGGAACTCGGATATCAGAGACAACTCACCTATCAAAGATCGAATGGATCTTATGCGTCGTTTGAAGATCCCGCTGCTGTCAGCAGCACGTGGTAAGTAGGAAGGGTGTGAGGAATCCACTGTTAGTTTGGTGTATATAGTCAACTGTTTGTTTTTTGTTTGTATTTGTTTGTTTGTTTGTTGTATATAGCCAGCAGTTTGTTTGTTTGTTGTATAGTTGACTGTCTGTTTATATTATTATAATCATTTTTTGTTTGTTTTTGTTTGTTTGTTTGTTTGTTTGTTTGTTTTTGTTTGTTTGTTTTTGTTTGTTTGTTTAATATCCAACAGTTTGTTTCTTGTATAGTCGACTGTCTGTTTATATTATTAGTCATTTTTGTTTGTTTTTGTTTGTTTTGTTTGTTTGTTTTTGTTTGTTTGTTTTATATAGCCAACAGTTTGTTTATTTGTTGTATAGTCGACTGTCTGTTTATATTATTATAGTTATTTTTTGTTTGTTTTTGTTTGTTTCTGTATAGCCAAACAGTTCATATAGTCAACCTTGTTTGTTTATTGTATAGTTGACTGTGTTTATATAGTCAACTTTTTGTTTTTGTTGTTTTTATAGCCAACTGTTTGTTTGTTTGTTTGTTTGTATAGTCAACCTTTGTTGCATAGTCAACTGTCTATTTGTATAGTCAACTGTTGTTTGTTTATTTGTTGTATAGTTTGACTGCGTTTGTGGTTCGAGTTCTGTCTCAAGCCATGTCTCAGATGTACATCGATTTCGACTCGATCACTCGGAGTGTGTGTTGGTTGGCCGACATGCAGAGAAGCGACGGATCGTTTGTAGAGCCCGGTCACTGCAGCTATCTAAGTGTAAGCTAGACATCGTCTTTTTGTCGTGCATGATTTTTCATAGTCTTGTTTCGTTATAGTGCGGACAACTAAACATGTCGGTGACTCTGACAGCCTACGTTCTCGTTACATTGGCTGAAGTTAGTCCCAAGTTGGTAAGTATGCATTGCATTCTTTCAGTGTGTGTGTGTGTGTGTGTGTGTGTGTGTGTGTGTGTGTGTGTGTGTGTGTGTGTGTGTGTGTGTGTGTGTGTATCAGAAAAATATTAAAACATTCGTCTTGCATGGTTGGGTGGTTTTTTGTTGTTGCTGTCATCGTCTGCTGACATGCAGTGATATATATATATATATATATATTTCTAAGAAACATAGACAAGGGAAAAGTGTGTACGAAATGCGACTCCGAAGAATTGAGCAAGCATCATTCACGCCATGCACTAATATTTCGTGCAACGGAGGAGCAAGCACTCTAGCAACCGTCACTGTTACGACGACATTCCTTAAACAACTCGCCTCTCTCCTTTCCGAGAAACATGCAGCAACACTTTGTGTTGGATTCTTTGCCACTTAAATAACTTTCTCGCATTTTCGGTCATATTGTGCCTCAAGCTTGGGTTACAATATAGCGCTGACGCTCAGCTGAGCGTCAAAGAGACGGCCTCCAAGGAGACGGCATCCTTTGATGTTGACGCTGATTCATTTCTATTTCAGCGTCAGCGTCAGCGTCATATTGTAAACCAGGCTGCGGTGGCTGCAGAAGAAGAACGTTGGGAACATTACAACAGTCTCCTCTTAAGCCGGGTTTACATGAAACACACAAAACCGTACGTGTTTGCGTCTTGCGTCTTGCGTCTTGCGTCCCAGCGCGCTAGTCTTTCGGGGCTTGCAACGATGTAATTTAACGCACGCTATATATTGCAATTTCTTACGAAGAAGCTGTTTTACTTATTGCAACCCCGATTTTATTGTTTGCGTTGTGTCGAAAACAACAGCAGAGAAGAGTAAGAGAGAATGGGTCGCTCCAGTTCCTGCCAAAAGGCTCCAGCAAGGAACCTATCACAATTTGACACAGGAACTGCGTCTTGACGATGTAAAAATACAATGAGACAAACGAACCCTCTCAATTAGACGTTCTTCCATTAGAAAATACGGGACTACCATTAATCCACAAGTGAGGTTGTTAGAAAAGATGCAGGACTAGAAACCGAGTCTATTTGCTTGCGTTTCTGTCTGTCTCCGCGTTTTGCGTTCGCCGTTTTAATGTGAACATGCAGACACGCAAGGACGTAAGAAAACGTAAGAGAACGTAAGGAGCACTTCTTACGTCTTTAATTAATATAAATTCGGCTTTACCTGCTGCCAAGAGTCGACTGAAAGACTGATTATATGCCACGGACAGAATGGGTTTATCTGTTTAGTTAATTATTGTTAATTAACTACAGCCTACAGCACTCACAGAAAACAGTACTTCTTGGATCCAGTCGGACCTGCGTAAAGTCATGCTTTCTGTAATGATGGTCTAAGGACTATATGGTTTGCTTCTGCGGTGGTTAGGAGAGACCTTACGAATCAGACTGATCTGGTTGAGAAGGACATAATAACAATTTATTGTTTCTGTCAACAACAATGTTTGATAGACTTGCTCTAAAAATAAGACCAACAGTAGGATAATAAATAATAACAAACTTTCTCAGCACAACAACTTTTATTGGTATAGCTTCAACTACAACACTCAATGATAGTCTCGCGTAGCCAGACCCTTTCCGCCGCGTCGCTCCTCAACGGAAGTGACGCGGCGGAAAGGGTCTGGCTACGGGAGACTAAAGCTAGGTTTACACTAGGACGCTGATAACGCTCACGACGCTCGCGCGAAGACGGCGAGTAGGTGTCAAAATTCTGACGCTGACGCTGTACCATTTACATTATCATTTGATGAGCGTCAGCGACGATCCACTACGCGCATGCTCATCATAATCGTATATAAAAGTCTGTGATTTGGTTTCATTTCCTGAGTTTCTCCCTCACCAAGTTGTCGCGGAGACGCTTCCACATTATTTTGCAGCCTGCTGCTGGGAGCCTGGTTTTTTCGATACGTTTTTCCAAGCGTTTTTCTTGTGCCTCTCAGCTCTAAGCTACCATGACTTGATCTGCCGCAAGCAGCCGTACCAACACGTATACACTTTCGGTAGGCTTCTCTTCCATAGTTTACTTCCGGTTATTTCACTCTCGGATTTGATCTCTGATTTGTCGACAAAAGGCACGTGCTTCCGGTAGACGTTAGAGCACTTCCGGTTTGACGCTAGAGTTGAACTTGAATCAACTCGAGCGTCGCCAGCGTCATATTGTAAACCTAGCTTCAGTCAGTAGTAGACTGAGACTGCTACAACAACCGTAATTAAAGAGAAACTATATCATATAGAGAGCACATTAGCTACGTGTGTCTGTTAGTGAGTGACCTCATGCCTAACTATCTATCCTAATGGAGCAAAACTTAGTCTCATAGGCATTGTGCATAAGATGTATTTTGATTGTTTGAAATAACTATTCTACCATTAAGTTATTAAATACTATTGTTTACTTATGTATACCTGTATCTGTTGTCTCAGCCGTCGACGCTTGACTGCGAATACGGGAACGTGAGTCTCTCCAACATCTCCGACGCATCTCAACAGTTTCTCGAAATCAGTACCGAAACGTTGGCCAACGATTACATTCGAGCTCTGACGGCGTACGCGTTAGCGCTCACGGACAGCAACACAGTACACTCCCTTCTCGCTCAGTTGGAAGAAACAGCATCAAGAGGAGGTTCGCCTCTCTTTCCTTCTTCACTCGCGTCTTTTTTTCTGATTTTGAGTTTGTCGCCTTTTCTCTAGTTCGTGAGCGTCATTGGGAATGCGAAGGATTCTGTACGGGTCCGCTGTGTACTCCGGGACCGGGATCGGTCGAGGCTACGGCCTACGTTCTTCTTGCTTACTCGAAACTCGGACGGCTCGCCGACGGTGTGGCGCTGCACAACTGGTTGGTCTCCCGGATGGATAGCCGAGGCGCCTACAGATCAACTCAAGTGAGTGTGTTGTGCATGGTGTACAGTGCATCGCTTTCTTTTCTAGAGTCCAGTGGCGAATCGGTGTAGGATTTGTAAGGGTTTTTGCTATTGTGCTAAAGGAACGTTCTCTAGTAAACTGATATAGTAAAGAGTCAACTGAAAACGTGAAGAAACACGACGTTTGGACGTCCATGCGGTGCTCTCTCGCTCTTGTAATCCTCAATACTTAGAACTAGCTCGTGCTTTCGTTCCGTCTAATACAGAGCCTACATATTCACTGTCTTTGCAGTCATTTTGTTGTTACCACGTGTGTGTAGCAAAGTTACCTAGCAAAAGGTTGTTTCTTCGAGTCTCAAAGGATGTTTTCCGCGAAAACGCTAGAAATACACATGGATTCGCCACTGCATGCGGTCTGTTTTCGGTTCGTCTTGTTTTCTTTGCCTGTTCTTTGTGCCACGTGCACAAAACCACGTGGCTTTGCGAATGTGTCGGTTTGTTGACCGACCGGTATATTAAAGTCTGTCATATGCTACATTCAATAGACTTTATCGTGTGTGATGTAAGTATACTGTCATACTTGTTTGCTAGGACACGGTTGTTGCTCTAATGGCACTATCCGAGGCGAGCGCTCTTGTTCCGATTGAGAACGTTAGTTTGAACGTCACGCTGCACGTGCCGGGACATTTCAGCGAGAACGTCGTCGTGAACGGCTCCAATCGATTGATAACTCACACTTTCCAAGTAGGTCGCTCTCTAAACAATACTTTCATCGGACGTCTTGTTGCTTTGTCAGTCTTCTTCCAGCATTATCTATTGACTGCGGATTTGCGCAGGTTGTTGTGCCGTCGTCGATTCACGTGAAAGCCGAAGGCTCTGGATCTGCTCTATTTCAGGTGCGCGTGTTCGTGCATGGTTGTAGATGTATATACGGGTCTGAAGATACGGGATGTAGAAGATATGCCGGTACGATTGACCGAGTATAGTTGTCTTGTCGTGCTCATCATCTTGTTAGTAGCTATAAAGTTATTTACTAAAAGTTTTGCTCGGCTGCAGTCTAATTATTAATTGGCGCTGCGAACAACCATGGCTGAAGATACAAGGCGGAGGTAGGGAATAACTTTCCACATCTAAGATAAGAAGCCTAGACCACGACTAAATAGCTACTACTCAGTCAATAGTACCGGCAAATCATCTCTACAATCCCGTCTCTTGAACCCCGTATGTATATATTTACAATCGTTTACAATGGTGAGCGCTGAGGTCGTTCTTTACGTTACATTTCTTTGCAGTCGTCCGTCTTCTACAACGTACCGGAGTTACATCAAGAGGAGGCGTTCGACTTGGACATATCGGTGACCGGCAAGTTTTCCGTTTATCCTCCCGCTCGTCTGACCGAAACACCGACGCCGCCAGAGTCGTCGCCTCGACCGACGCAGCCGGTCGTTAATATCACCGTGGACGACGGCGGCGTCGATCGGGATCATTCGCCGGTGTCGCACAACTTTTACGAGGACGGACTCGATTTGACAACTTGTCTTAGGTATATCACCTCCGTTGTGTAACTGCAATATCATCATTACAATGTTATCATCGATTTCTTGTGTCTAGGTGGCTGAGATCGGATAGAGATTCGAGTATGGTAATAATGGAAATTGGTTTACTGTCCGGTTTTACTGCCAGTAAGGACAGTTTGGAGGAGGTAAGTGAGAGAGAGCAGTGAGTATGTCATCAGTGGCGTAGCTAGCTATAGAGAGGGGCCAGTCCACTCAAAATTGTAGGGCTCATTTGACAGTTATTTGAACAGCAAAATAGAATTCGATCGCAAATTTTTTGTGACTTGCATTTGGCTGCATTAACATTCTTCTATGATGGGCTGACTGTATTTTGTGGCTTGTGAGGTCGAGACGCCGGGACAGTGGCCTAGCATACAAAGATCTAAATTTTTGGTTATATTCAAATTCGGTTAGTTTTTCTGTGCAATTTGATATTGATCTCATTTTATAGTTAATAGTGGCATCTTGTGGCAACCTAGAGGCTAATTCACACTGACTACGTAACGTAACATAACGTAACGTAAGGCGATTTTACGTTATGCAAGATCATTTACACTGGCAAATTTCTGTCGTAACGTAGCGTATTGATTTTCGTAACGTAACGTAAGATGTTGAGATAGATTAACTGTTCCGGTTGACGTAAGCAATTATCCAATCATGGAACAGTGCGTGGGTGTCTCTCCTGAGCATGCGCATTTTACTGCTGTAGGATGGTACCGACGAGCGGCTTATTGACCTTGTACGCGAGTATCCGTGTTTGTACAACGTGGTCGGTCATGCTTATTTCATTGACTAGGGCGTGGTATTCCCCTAGAGTCTGCCTGCACTGGAAACTCTCTCTAGTCCACAAGAAGAAGCAGTAAGAAACGACGTTTCCTCTGCTTAAATGTGACGAAAGTTCCATGCGTGACGTCATGTACGGGACGCTGAACGTATACGAGATGGCGTGTATGGTACGTACGTTACGTTACGTGCTCAGTGTGAGGCAGCCTACACTCATGACACTTTCCTTCCAATTAGGTATAATGCATTCTGTTCCTGTCATCACTTATACGTGTTATGCGCATGTGCAATACTACAATACAATACACATGCACCGGGGCGTACCTAGGCATGTTTCCAGGTTGCCTGGAAACCCCACCAAGAGGTGGGCGTCACCCTCATTTTACCTTCTTTAGATACGTTTTCAATTTTAGAGACGGTACTGTAGATTATCTTAATTAATTAAAAATATTTGTTAGATCCATAAATTGATGCTCTGCAGCTGTAGCAAACAAGATTTAGACTTGATTGACAACTAAGCTGCTTTGCGTTATTCATACTAATATTAATATTAATTTTTGTTAATATTAACTTTGGAAACCCTATCAAATAAATCCTGAGTACGTCCCTGCATGAGACTCCCCTTCCAACTAGGTGCAGTAATACAACGCAGCATCCCATTCCTGTCACCATTGTCACCACCTCTAGTTTAGTAACACAACCGAAGACTGAATTATGTTCGGAAAACCCAACTTACATACATATTATACGCATGCGTCATTCACGACATTTAAATTAATGGGTCCCTTCGAAAACTTAGTAGATCTGGCTACGCTGCTGAAATCATGAATTAGGATGGTTCATTGTACGCTTGTGTTTTTTCTTCAAGTTGGTGGCAGACAACGATATTAAACTCATGCGGTTTGAAATCGAGTCTCGAACGGTCGTCCTCTACTTCGACAAGGTGCATGCGCAGTCGTTCTCGTTGTCTCTCGTTTTGCCGTCCGAATTTCAATCTTGTTCCTACAGGTCAACTACGACTCTGTCGCCTGCTTCAACGTCTCGCTGGTGCGCACTCACTGTGCGATAAACGTTCAACCCGCATTCGTGCGCTCATACTCGTACTACGAGCCAGGTAAGTTGGTGCCCTAGCCTCGGCCTCCCAGACCCGTGTAGCGCCGATTTAACGATTTTGAATCGGCGCTAAACAAGTGTGGGAGGCCGAGGCAACGCTTGCGGTGTTGTCACGTGACCATTTGTAGATCTCTTCGCCACGTCGTGGTACACTCTTCCGAACGAGTGGTCGAACACGTTGGAGTCTTGTCAAGCTCTTGGCTTGTCGTCGACTAGGATGGACCGACGATGAAGGAGGGGTCGATTGATATTAATTGACTTGTAAGGGTGGGTACGGGTACTTGTATAGATGCATGCGACGACGTACTTCAATCAGCTTGAAGTGTAAACACGAATGACGGGTGTGCACGAGTTGGCTTTGTCTAGTTAGAGATTTTTGCTGTCGACGTTGTTAACTAACTACTTGTCTACTAGAATCAGAAATACTTCGTAGAGTTGTTTTAGCGCGCGCTACGTGAGATGACCATGTTGCAGCTAAGTTTGGTTGCGTCTAGACGCTAGAGCATACACTCTAGGCATTCTTTCTCGGCAAGTTGCGTCGGTGCTCTTTCTAGGATTTAGCTTATTTGGTAGTCAAATGTAGTCTAACTTCTACTCTTGGTTTGATCCGGGACTGCAATCAACACTGCTGTCGTTTTGGTAGCCGCGTCCCCAGACTCTCTCGCGCTAGTCTTGGCATTTTTATACGGGGAACGGACAAGACTAGCGCGAGAATTGTTATACGGGCACCGGACAGGACGCGAGAGAGTCTGGGGACACGGCTATCGATTTGAGTTTGCTGATATTTCGGAGCAACATGATATTATCTTCAGTTTTGATATGATATGATGTAATACTATGTATCTAGAGAGATGATGAAAGCCAATGACAGGCAGTTTCGCACTAGAATTTTCAGTCAGCTAGATGGTTTTAGTATCTAGGAGTGATGATGATGAAATATGGCCTGTATCGTATATCTATAATATACACGTGTGTATAGAAGTAAACCGTATGTTATAATGTTGGCTCGGCTGCATGTATGGGTCCTCTAGATACTAGGAATGCAGATTTTTGTGAATCTGTTAGAAAGCACAATCTGAGACGTCAGCGTTCTTCCATTGTTGCCTTCTTGTTTTTAGAGTAACAAACGGGCCCACTGGGATTTAGCCTCGCAGTGTGGATTGCAGCCCCCGGATGCACTTCCATCACCACTACTGCGCGTAGCTACGCCGACAAAGTACACTTGTAACTGACACTAATCATGTCCCTAGGGATATGATTAACGCTGACCTCAAGAGGCGGTACCATACCAGACGTAGTGGTAATGGAAGCTCATCCGGAGCTGCAATCCACACTGCGTTCGGGGCGAGGCTACCCAGGATTTGAGGCAGTGCATGGACTCGCATACTCTCGGACGTATGTCTATTTGTCCAGCGGCGTCACCATACATGCAGCCTAGCCTTTACTAGATGACTGGGTATAGCCGGACAAAAGGTCGACATCAGACTGAAATAATCTAACCGACTCTAGCCATTTCCGGGAGTGATTCAGATTGCATGCTTCCGTAGTGCATGCTAGGCCTTTCGTAGAGACGCGGATTCTGCTGTTGAGCTGCTCATGCAACTCATGTAGTAGGACCAATTTCAAAATTAATGACAAAATGGAGCTTGCACTGTCAGAAAAATCTGTAACTCTACAAAGTTTTGGGAGGTGCATGTGAGTTCAGGCTTCGAGATCTATAGCTATCCAAGTCTTTTGGAAAATTGGACCTCTGACAGTAAGACTCATATAATGTTACTATGTAATTGTTTAGTTAGACAAAATGTTACAAGTCAGTGTAAAGCTCTGCTAGAGTCGAGCACGTGAGTCTAGAGCAAGTGCGACGCATGCGTCGGTAAGCAAAAATGGACGTTCGCTAACAATTTCTACCCATCACTGCAAACGCAGAGCTGACAAGCCTTCCACATTGAGCGGGAGACTCCCGCATTTGGGACCCTTTTCCCGCCAAACCCACATTTGTCATCAAATCTCCCGTATTCGTGGGTGTGACTAATGGGCGTGACTGACAGGTACAGATGCTCCTGTTCATTGTAACCGTATCTGCATGTAGACAGTACGTAGTAGTATCTAGACGTTTATGTGTACCAGCTCCTCTCTTTGTTGGGTTCTTTCGATATTTGGTCAACCGGAATAGAAGGAGTTGGTCCTTTTTAGGAAACCCCACCTTGGACAGCCCCTCCCCTTTTCTATTTTCTAGCCATGGACGTGCTGTTGTCACTCTATCTAGAGAAGCCGTCTGCACGTGGTACTCTATGTGAAGCCTACTTTAAATTTCTAAAGCGAACCAGAAGGTTGGACCAGAAGATGCGTAACTCTTAGCTACTACATGTATACATGTTACATTGTACTATAATTTATTAACTTAATGGCTTCTACTCCGATCGGGCATGCAATATTATTTAATTAATTAACACTTATTACAACATAAATTTTATTGATATTAATGTATTATTGTAGGCGTAGCTAAGGAATTTTTTATCTCCGCTTTCTCCCGCATTTTCTCCCGGAAAACGCACGCATTTGGTTTAGCTAGGTTGGCAAGTCTGCAGACGTCGTCCGTCCATAGCTTTCTTTCAATTTGCAGAGGTCAAGCGACAGAGCGGGCAGGGTAGAGCGCGGCCCAGTTCCTCGGACACCATCATATTCCGGACGCGAGTTCTCAGTTATCCGTTTTTGAACGCAGTCCCTACCACATCATAAATGTAGGTATCCAAGTTGTAATTGAGCACACCAAAAGAAAGCATTGTATCTCTTCTCTGCTTAGAGTGAGATTGAAAACTGTGTGGAGCCTTGCATACCCCGTTCATCGGACAAACGCATCGTTCACCGGACAGTAGCGTCTAGATTGCACACACGCATCCTTCAGCCTAGTTACTTAAATATCGCTAATCAACAACTCTTTACCTACAAATCGTGTTGTTACCCTGCATGTCTGTATGAGTTACAGTCGGTCAAACGCCCTTGCTATTGGCCCCAATCGTCGGCGTGGACACCCATTTTCTTGCCTTCCTATCTTCGCAGCAACAGCTCTAGGTTTTAAATAACTGCATTTGATTAAATTCAGTTATCTGAAACGCCGCAGAACGCAGAACACTTGCCTAGAGTGCTTGATGGCAATTCTGAATCATTTCTAGATCTCCTACAACCACGCCCCCACTAGGACGTGTAAAAGATGTCGCTTGAACGAAATAGCCGTTCAACAAAGAAGACGACAACCGAAACCGATGAGAGGGCACGACTGAAGTGCTAGAACGCTCTTGTAACCTTTGCAAAGATCTGAACACTCGGGTGCTACTTTGATGTCTTGGCGTTTGTTAGCCGCGTGAGTTTGTAGCGAAAGCGACCAGTTTTCTTTTCAAACTTTTACTAGCGCGTATAGCGATGTATCGAATCAGGTAAGGCCGTAGTAGGACTCGACTCTTGTGTGTTGTGCGTCTTTTGCAGACACGAACAACCATTTTCTGATCTCTGTCGCGACTCTGCCACGTCATTTTGAAGGTTGATGTAACATTGGGACTTGACAGACGTGAACTGTGGATACAAACTTGCGTACGTAGTACGATCTTATGGCGCGCCGCTTGTGCCATAATTCGCTATTTCTACTTAAGTAGAAATAATTCTACTTAAATGAAATTCAATTCTACTTAAGTAGAATTCATTTCCACTTAAGTAGAATTTATTTCCACTTAAGTAGTAATCAGTTGACTTCAGTAAAAATGATTCTACTTAAGTAGAATTCAGTGGTCTATTTCCACTAAAGTAGAATTCATTTCCACTTAAGTGGAATTCAATTCAACTGAAGTGGAAATAGCAAATTTCACTTAAGTAGAAATGGATTTCTACTTCAGTAGAAGTGCTGATTTCTACTTCAGTAGAAATGAATTCCACTTAAGTAGTATTGAATTTTACTTAAGTAGAATTATTTCTACTTAAGTAGAAATAGCGAATTATGGCACAAGTGGCGCGCCATAGATTTCTACTTCTGTAGAATGAATTCCACCTAAGTGGAAATAAATTCCACTTAAGTAGAATTGAATTTCACTTAAGTAGAATTATTTCTACTTACTTAAGTAGAAATAGCGAATTATGGCACAAGTGGCGCGCCATACGATATCGATATGTGTTCTGTGTGGTATACGCACTTACCAAATGGTTTGGTTTGCACTTCCTGAATACTTCCTAGAATGTGCGTCGTCTAAGGAGTGACCGACGTGAAGAGGAAGTCTTTAGACTTGTCTGGTGGTATTCTTACTGAGAGGTAGGAAGAGAATGCATGATTTCATCTTGAGTTCTGATTGTGCAATGCATCATTTTGGGAGCTGCAGCAGGAATTGAAGGAAAAGCAGAACTGCATCAAGTTACTTGAACGGCGAATGAGAATAGAAGGAAATTGAAGAGTTGAGGCAATTCAGGATAATGATGAAAAGACCTTGTTATTACACAGGATACTGCAGTTAAATAATTTAAAATTTTTATAGTTGTTGAAGTATGCTGCCAGTTCACTTAAATACTGGTCAAAGAGACATACAACATTTGCAGACAGCCAATCAAAGAAACAACATTCTCTTACCTTTGAATAAGTTTTTCTATAGTTCATCTTCCTATGGGCCTAAAGATGAAAGACCTTTCTCTTGTTCACAACATTTATCACATGAATCAATTTTCTGTATTATTGTTTGAATGACATCGACTGGTGGTTGCCAAGAACTACTCTACGTGCAAGTCTACCACAATCGTTTCGAGAGATTTCTTCAGAAATGACCTGCATCATTGATGCAGCGAAAATATTAATTAGCAGAACGTTCTTCAGATAGGTGTTTGCAGTCATCTTTTTTCTCAAGCTTTAAACACCACCACACTACTGTTTAGGCATTAGTTGCAATACATGTATCCCATCTGCTCATGTCATGTTTGTATCACAACTATTTACTGGTGACATATCATACAGGAACTTACCAAGCAGTCTATTTAGAAATAAATTTTGTTAATTAATACAGTACAATTATTGTTAATAATATCAATTATTGTTTGTATATATTATATATGTCAATATATTGGCCTCACGATCATTCTGGTCTACTGTGTCACATGCTCCAGGAGACAACACACTGCCACTTGCTGTTCAACTTCATATTTATGGTGTAGTAATATTACTCAATTACTCACAGCAGTTTACCCACCTTCTACCTACATTACAACGTCCAACACACACAAAATGCGTATCACACTACGTACGCAAATTTGTACTCACAGTTTACGTCTACATCTGCATGTCAAGTCTAAATGTTACATCATCACTCAAAATGACGCGCAGAGTCACGACAGAGATCAGAAAGAGGTTGTTCCTGTCTGCAAAAGATGCAAAACGAACAAGAGCCGGGTCCTAATAAGGCCTTACCTGATTCGATGCATCGCTATACGCGCTAGTAAAAGTTCGAAAAGAAAACTGGTCGCTTTCGCTACAAACTCACGCGGTTAACAAACGCCAAGACATCAAAGTAGCACCCAAGTGTTCAATATGCCGCGATGACGTCGTTAGTGCCACGCCCGCAGAAAAGGTCTATTCAACTTTACCTAGGAGAAGCAGGGGTGAAGGTTCTAGCTGCTCTGATAGTAAACAAAGTTCCTGCATTCGGTACAGCTGGTTCTAGTACCTACGATGACGTGCTGCACTTCGTGACGGTACAAAGTCAGGCAACGGTAGCTAGCAAACTGAGATAGAAACACTTGCACACGTCTTAGTCAGAGCCAAGTAACAATTTAGGAGCCTTGAAAGGAAAGCACGGGCTGTTCCTGTGCGAGTTGGGAGAATGTGCTCACCGCAAAGTTCGAACATGGATGACGTGAAACGTCTGCTACATCCGGTGCATCAAGCCTGTGCAGTTGTGCTGCAAGACACTCAGGAGTTCAAATTCTTACGCTGGGAAGACTAGACAGTACCGGAGGGCTAGTAGATGCCAACAGAGTGAGCTTGTCAGCAGAGAAAATTCAGCAGTTTCCGCTACTAGCCGTTGCTGAGTCAAATAAAGGTCAAACGAATTGGGGGCCGTACGATATTTCCTTCCAACTCTCTCTCATGACATTATTACCTGCAGACTGCTGCTGCAAAGAAAAAACGACTGTCCGACGAAAGGGGCGTTAACTCGACTCAATGAGCGTGCGCTCTCTCCTGGAGAGTGTAGCAAACGGCAGTGATAGAGCGACGCCTCTGTTATCGGACACCATCAATCATCGGACAGCCGTGCAAGAAGTAAACGAAGCAAGACTGAGCGTTGTTAAAGCCCACAGTAAGAAGGATTAGTAAAGACTGTGATTCCAGACGTGGGACGTCCAAAGGCTTGAAACGGTTATGCTATAGGACGGTAAACGTAATCCTTCTCTGCGACCCCGTTCATCGGACACCACCATCATTCACCGGACACGACCTCTCCCATGAAAACGCAAAGGCAATTCTGCAACTTCGCACCTGAGATAGGTTTATAGGTGACTACTAGCTAGCTAACACAACAACGCTATCACTATCTCCGTTTGCTACTCTCCAGGAGAGATAGCGCACGCTCAATGAGTCGAGGTAACGCCCCTTTCGTCGGACAGTCTTTTTCTTTGCAGCAGCAGTCTGCTAGACTCGAGCCAGTCTCTCCCCGCCTTCGTCATTTCCCGGATTGTCATTCCTCGCCGGGGAGAGACTGGTTTCAGACCGCCCTCATGAATTTTACGTCATGTATAATGACATGCAGATTATCTAGGTAGTTGTAGCTAATTGCCTATTTTGTTTCCCGGAGGTCTCGAGCCGGATGCCTCAGTCGTTGAGAAATCGTGAAAGAGCATGCAGGTATGTTTCGTAGCTCTGACAGCCTGTACATGTAGAAAGTTTAATTAAATAAAGAAATAATCTAGACGTCTCTAACTATAGGTAGGGTTGTTGGGGTTCCTGCATGGGTTTTGAGCTAAGGTTGTTGAGCTAATTCACGAAGTTGTCTCTCCAGGTTCAGTCGCTGTTGCCACTCACTTTCCAGCTCGTCTGTTTGTTGCTGTATTTTCTCCAAGAGGTCCAAGAGGTCGACTACATTTATGTTCGTGCTAGAAAGGCCAGAAGAACACGGTCTCCTAGAAGAGTCATGTACTATGTCGTCGTTCACACTCTTCCTTTTCAGGCCGAAATATTGTAGACACTATTTCCTTGGTGCTTTGTCTTCTTTCTTTGTACTCTCCGCCCAAAGACATCTCTGACCACCTTTCCGACGTCGGCTTCGAGTAGAGGAGGCTTCTGGTGTGATTGCAATAGTATACTTACTTCTGCCTGTACGTCGCTTGTCGACGAACCTTCAGACTGCGTGCCGATCTCATAATGATTTTCAAACCTGCGTAAGTTGTACGTTTGAGATCTCAATGCCTAGTGACGGATTCGATCAGTGCGTCTAGAATAATAATTACCATTCGTGAAGTAAAGCTGTAGTGACACCAACGGACTGCACTTTGGCCTGCATAGTCAATTGCACCCTACATGCACTGGGAATGATCACCGACTGAACACTGTACACTAGAGTGGAGAGATCTCTAGGCTGCTCGACTGAACTAACAACTAGCATGCGTGATCGTTAGCTACCTCGTAAAGAACGGAATGTTTTGGCGCCCCGTTTCCTTGAAAACCTGTTGCTTTGCAGTAGACTAGACACTGTATAGCCTAGCAACAGGCACGGCATACGTATTTACACTGTAGAAGAATTGGATACCACTTACTAACAAATCACGATATTATGATACAAGCAGCGACCACTAAACGGATCCCGGGATCCGTTTATGTAACCCTGTCTGTTAGAAGGTATGACCTCTTCAAAGTTAATTGCACCGGAAGAAGGCGGTCTGAAACCAGTCTCTAGGATTGACTATCCTGGGAATGACGAAGGCTGGGAGAGACTGGTCACGAGTCTAGCAGTCTGCAGGTAATAATGTCATGAGAGAGAGAGAGAGAGAGAGAGAGAGAGAGAGAGAGAGAGAGAGAGAGAGAGAGAGAGAGAGAGAGAGAGAGAGAGAGAGAGAGAGAGAGAGAGAGAGAGAGAGAGAGAGAGAGAGAGAGAGAGAGAGAGAGTTGGAAGGAAATATCGTACGGCCCCCAATTCGTTTAGCCTTTATGTGACTCAACAACGGTTAATAGCGGAAACTGCTGAATTTTCTCTGCTAACAAGCTCACTCTGTTGGCATCTACTAGCCCTCCGGCACTGTCAAGTCTTCCCAGAGTAAGAATTTGCACTCCTGAGTGTCTTCCAGCACAACTGCACAGGCTTGATGCACCGGATGTAGCAGACGCACGTCATCCATGTTCGAGCTTTGCGGTGAGCACATTCTCCCAATTCGCACAGGAACAGCCCGTGCTTTCCTTTCAAGGCTCCTAAATTGTTACTTGGCTCTGAATAGGACGTGTGCAGGTGTTTCTATCTCAGTTTGATATCTACCTTTGCCTGACCTTGCACCGTCACGAAGTGCAGCACGTCATCGTTGGTACAACCAGCTGTACCGAATGCAGGAACTTTGTTTATTATCAGAGCAGCTAGAACCTTCACCCCTGCTTCTCCTAGATACAGTTGAATGAGATAACGTCAAGTCCTTGTCAACGCGCGCTATGCAGCGATCGACTTTCTTTGCAAAGGGTAAAAGAGCGTTTTAGCACTTCAATCCTGCCCTCTCATCGGTTTCGGTTGTCGTCTTCTTTGTTGAACGGCTAGTTCGTTCAAGCGACAGATCTTACACGTCCTAGTGGGGGCGTGGTTATAGGAGAAATGACTCAGAATTGCCATCAAGCACTCTAGGCAAGTGCTCTGCGTTCTGTGGCGTTTCAGATAGTTGAATTTAATCAACTGCAGTTATTTGAAACCTAGAGCTGTTGCTGAGAAGGTAGGAAGGCAAGAAAATGGGTGTCCGACGATTGGGGCCGTTACCACGGGCGTTTGACCGACTGTAACTCATACAGATCTTGGCTGACATGCAGGGTAACAACACGATTTGTAGGTAAAGAGTTGTTGATTAGCGATATATAAGTAACTAGGCTGAAGGATGCGTGTGTGCAATCTAGACACTACTGTCCGGTGAACGATGCGTTTGTCCGATGAACGGGGTATACAAGGCTCCACACAGTTTTCAATCTCACTCTAAGCAGAGAAGAGGTACAATGCTCTCTTTTGGTGTGCTCAATTACAACTTGGATACCTACATTTATGATGTGGTAGGGACTGCGTTCAAAAACGAATAACTGAGAACTCGCGTTCGGAATATGATGGTGTCCGAGGAACGGGCCGCGCTCTACTAGTAGTGTTGCTGTGTTACAGTTAGCTAGTCATCTATGAACCTACCTCAGGTGCGAAGTTGCAGAATTGCCTTTGCGTTTTCATGGGGGAGGTCGTGTCCGGTGAATGATGGTGGTGTCCGATGAACGATGGTGGTGTTCGAAGAACGGGGTCGCAGAGAAGGATTACGTTTACCGTCCTAGCATAACCGTTTGAAGCCTCAGGAAGTCCCACGTCTGGAATCACAGTCTTTACTAAACCTTCTTACTGTGGGCTCTAATAAAGCTCAGTCTTACTTCTTTTACTTCTTGCACGGCTGTCCGATGATTGATGGTGTCCGATGACAGGGGCGTCGCTCTACCGGATTCAGAAAGTTCAGTCAGCACTTGAAAGTCTAGCAAACGAATCAAAATCAAAAGTAACAGTAAAATTGTATATTAGGGGTGAAAGTATGTATGTACACTATACTGTATAGTCATTTGTTTTGAGGGTCAATGTTTTGATTCTCACGAACTCATTGTTTACTAGAGTCCCGGATCTAATCTCGGACATTTCCTAATCTCGGTCACTCGTTCTCTGCCAAATAGCTGCAGCCAGACCTAGCTGCTACGCCAGCGTCACAGTCCTACTGGATAGCAACTAGGTAGAGCGGGTCACGTCAGCATCCGTCGTAACGTTGCTGCTGTAGAACTTGAAAACTCACAGGGAATCCGACAGAAAACCCTAGTGGGGTTTTTTGGGGTTTCACAAGAAAACCCTTCTAAAAGCCTGTAGGGTTACTGATACAATTACCCTGGAGGGTTTTCAAAACCCCTTCTAAAACCCCACAAAAACCCTTTCAAGATTTAAAAGGGTTTTCTTTATCACTGGTGGTTTAAAAATAGCATATTGATAATTTTGTATGGAAATGTCCTTAATCCGATTAATTAAATGGGATAGATGTAAGATTGGATCAAATCAAGTCCCGCCTTAAATTAAATTGGCAGAGTGTAACTATTTATAGCATGTGGTCTATTAATAAAATAAATTATTATTTAAATCCCGCCTTTGACATAGCGCGCGTTTTCAAGGTAGCATGTGTCACGGGTGTATACATGTACTTGAATCGTTCATTTATTACTATTCAGCTACTAGACCACAGTACGGTACACTGCAGGATTAGCTAGGTGATTAAAATATATCTACAAAACTAATGTCCTCGTGTCGATCGAAGGCTACGCGGTTTGCTAGTCTGCTTTTTCACTTGGTTTCTGATGATTCTCTTGCCCAGGCGATGAATCTCTAGCAGCAGCTGCGGTTTCTTCCAGTTGAACCGTCATGAGTGACCTTTGGTTGAGCACTCAGGAGATTTTATCGTTTTCTAATAGAAACCGGTTGTTGTAGCTGCAGTAACGCAGACAAGAAGACACAAGAGGTACCTGTATTTGTATTATCGAATCTTCTCCAAAAGCCTCAATCTCAGCCCCATGCATATTTGTAACAGGAAGAAATTGTCGACATCTTTGAGGTGGGTAGGCCTCTTCATCGATGTTTTCACCTACGTACAATACCAACAGGAAATGTGAAGCATCTGAAGTTGTTAGCGACAATCAAAGTACCTAGCCGTTTCTGACAGCTAGACCATGTTCAACCAAGACCGTACAACAGCGTAATTTCGTAGTTGAAGTCTAGATAAGACCATTGTAGGTGACCATGCAGCAGCTACTGGAGCGTTGGCGTGACAAAGTATACCTTTGAATTAGGGACACGTCTTTGCTTGTCGCTGGACTGTGCTGTTGCAGGTGAAGGCATAAAATGCGTAATCCTCTTGCAGCCGCCGACGCTAGACGACCGCCAAAACAGATCGACCGTTGAACTTGAAATGCCGGTTGAGTCTAAGTGCCCGCGTATTTGCTATTTGAACAGTGCGTGATGGTGATTGGCTACAGGCAAGGCTCCCGTTCAGGTACGATTCCCAAGCTTGATGCCGATTGGTTCATTTCGATCCTCCTTGATCCTACAGTACTACTGATGTTGCAATACCGGTCACATCTTGTCAGTCTCCGGGTGGGAGCCGTTTAGTCTCTAAATCATTCTAATTGCTAGTCTACGGCCTGCTATGTATGAAAGTAAAAACAATAGCAGCCTGTCTGGTAGGCGTGATCTTGGACCACGAGTGCACCCAGGGTGGTAAATTGGCATGACTAACAAAACATTCCAAAATTTTTTGTCCTCAGTTCTAAAAAGTTACAGAAAGAGAAAGAAATAGGAAAAGTGCAGCTCTCTCTAGGCTGTGAAACTAACGAGTTTTACTGAATTGCTACAATTTACAAATATGTAGTGAGGTGCCTCGGAATTCTAGCACCTTGCCCGTGCCCACCGTGCGGTTTGATTTCTCTCTCACAATTTGTAGCAAGACCAATGAGCTGTAGCCCAAGTTAATTTGTGCGCTGTTCATGAAGTCAGGGCTGTAAGAAATTTCTTGAGAAACATTCTCAAGATTAGCATCTGTAGACAACATTGACGAATTGCTAACTTGCATCAGATTGTTCTGCTGCCATCTTTGGAACGATCTTCACCAAGTCCTAGATCAGTAATTACTGCCGCGACTGGACAACAATTGTATATACCGGTACTAATGTAGCTAAAATGATAATAACTAATGTAGCTAAAATCTTACAATCAACAAGATTGTAGTACGTACACAGTTTACAAGTATGCAGAGTGGTGCGTGACCATTTCGTCCATTCCATTTTCAATTCCCGGCAACAATTGAATATTGAATTAGAAATTGAAAATTGCCTACTAGTTGCTTGCAATTTCAATATTTAATTCTATTAAATATTAAAAATTGATTGATCGACGGACTATAATCATTTGCAGATTAAAATGAATATTGAAAACACATTTAATTTTTAACCAATTTCCTTTTTCAATGCAATTGAATATTGAAATTGCAAGCACGTTAGTTCAATTTTCAATATTAAATTCAATATTCAATTTAATTTAAAAATTAAATATTAAATTTGGAATTTGCGTGGCCAATTCGTCCATTCCATTTTTAATTTTTGAGACAAATTGAAAATTGAATGTCAAATTAAAAATTGACTGGCGTTGCTTGCTCTTACAATATTCCATTACATTGAAAATAGAACTTGATTGAAGACCAATTGTCATTTCAATATTCGTTTACTTTGCAAATAGATTCAATCTTTCCATCCGTCCAATTTTCGTAAATTATGAATATTAGATTAGAGCCTCCGATGCAATTTTCTTTCTCCGTACTAAATGTAAATAGAAAGTTACCCGCAGCTGCTAGCGCGAGCGATATCTCATAAACGGTATAATGACACCGCGCGGGCGGTCGCCGGTGACTTCAATATTCAATTCTATTGAAAGACGGAAGTTGCGTCTAGCTTAGCCACGCCCAGCCACGCCTCTGGCACGCATGCAATGTAATGCAATTAAGAGATGCATGGGAAAGCCTCGACTGGCACGCGAACGACCTCTCACAACAAGTCGGTAAGCACTTGCACCTGGCTCTCGTCAACCGTCACGCTCAATCGGGAGACATTCCTTGCGGCGATGAGCGAGGGACGCCCCTGGCATGGAGGCACGCGCCTAGGGCATCTATAATCAACGAGATCAACGTCTAGCCTACACTGGAAAGTTGACGTCTAGACGATTTGGAAAGACTTCAAGCAACTATCTAGCTAGAGGACATTTGCGTGGATCATCTAGACCACGCCTCTAAGCATCTGACGGGGAAGCCCCAGCCGGTATCTATCATCTGACGATATAACGGCACGTCGTGAATTCTCTCCACTCTCGATCTCCATGGACGAAGTTGACGAAGATTTTGTTCGGAAGCGAGTCGAAGAAGGTAATAGTCATGCTGTCATCAGTGAAGAATTACAGACGATGTTTCCAGGACTTCGGGGACTTAGCGAACGATCTGTTCGACGTTTCTGTACACACGCGGGGAGTCCCTAAAGGTTGTTAAGGCTTTCTCATAACAGGCACCCTAGTGGACACAACAAGCTACGACGTGCTAGTTAACATGCGTACGTCTATATACAACAATGTTTACAACAACGTGTAGAGGTGTCTGTACAGGCCTGTAAGGACCTTCTCATAACACAAAGTGTTTACCTGTGAGTTGCAATTGTTGATCTGTTGTGTCCACTAAGGTTAGTGCCTCTAGGGACTTCCCCGCGTGTGGCGGGCCCGGGTCCACAGTGGATACGGCAAGTGTTGAAAATTCGCAGGTAAACACTTGGTGTTATGAGAAAGCCTTTACAGGCCTGTAAATTGGTCTGTAAATTGGACACAACAAATCTTTGTAGACTTGTTCATACGTCGTAGATGTCAATTGTCATGCAACCGTCACGCGCCCCATAGGTTGAAGTGTGAAGACGCTACCGACGTGAGACGATCGAGAGAATTAAGACGGACACTCGATCATGCACGGACTGCATGAAAGCTTAAATATAGCATGGTCTAAACCTATTCTAAATGTGTACTGAATACCACCTTTAATCATATTTAGACATATTTAGACCGATCCTAATATGGTGTAAAGAACACATTTAGGACAGCCTATATAGATCGAATACAGGTTTTAGGATTACATTTAGGCACACATTTGGAGTCCTAAATATCAGATACAGATATTTCCAAATATAAGCTATAGGTAGTCTTAAGACACACTAACCAGGTGATTGACATTAATTGTTATGTGATTTATTTCTCTAGTTCAACAAACTTTGGCAATGGACAACAATGTTAACAGCAAATTTGAATGATCTAGCTCTATATATCCATGTTCTTTGACATGTATTAAAATCAAACGTATTATAATTAGCAGAAGTCTTCTAGAGCCCATTCTGGTATAATGTCATTCCAGGACGTGTTCTGGTAGATGGAGCTCTTGGTACCGCGTTCCTCTCTGAGTCTGCCTTCTGGCGTACTTTCTGTCCAAAAACTCAGACTCCTTTGTTGCTCCAATGGCTCTCCATGGAAGAGGTCGGACCAGGAGTTGTGAACGTCCAGCAGTGGAGGCTCCCTCAGAGGGTGGCTCGTTATTACTGCTATTTCAGAGACTTCTGACGACATCAATTCCAGTTTCGTGGCACTAGCGTACGTCTTCTTTTGTTCGTCGTTCAAAGTTGTGGACATCTCTAAAACTGAAGATCTTCTCTGCAATTTCTAACATAATGGACATATTGATATAAATAATAGACAGTTGTTCCCAAAAAATATGCAATGAGATTAATATATATATATATATATATATATATATATATATATTAATTAAATGGACATATGCAAGCTTTCATTACAAAGAAAAGTTAGAAAGACTAAAGAAGACAAACTACAGCGATGACATTCTGTGATCAAGAGTTATAACTGATCATGAGTATATAATATTTAGGTGCCACCATGTTACAATTTTGACGTAAAATGCTATTGAAACAAGACCGTATTAACAGTTAAAATATGTATAGTGATATTATTTTGTAAAAGTCAAAGAAAAAAATCAAAAATTTACTGGTGACCGCCTGCAAGTACGAGAAATCTTAGACTTTGACTTGCATTGTGTAGCCATTGCCTTCTTGCTTTTTGACGATTTGAAGATGCAAGATGGTCCGACCTGTCAAAGTCAATATAAATATACATACAGGAATTATAGGCCATGCACACAGTATACATGCAGTGTACAATCATGACCTAGCTATAGTGATCATGAGCAAATCATGACCTAATCTAACTCTAATGAGCATGCAGCCAGCTACCTAGAGATATATAGCTAGTGCTCACCTCGCTTACGGCGTCAGACACGCGGCGTTCTAGTTCCTCTTTAGTCAGAGAACAACGTCGACCTATGCCTCTGTCTGTACAGAAACGTCGAACAGATCGTTCGCTAAGTCCCCGAAGTCCTGGAAACATCGTCTGTAATTCTTCACTGATGACAGCATGACTATTACCTTCTTCGACTCGCTTCCGAACAAAATCTTTGTCAACTTCGTCCATGGAGATCGAGAGTGGAGAGAATGCACGACGTGCCGTTATATCGTCAGATGATAGATACCGGCTGGCGCTTCCCCTCAGATGTTTAGAGGCGTGGTCTAGATGATCCACGCAAATGTCCTCTAGCTAGATAGTTGCTTGAAGTCTTTCCAAATCGACCAGACGTCAACTTTCCAGTGTAGGCTAGACGTTGATCTCGTTGATTATAGATGCCCTAGACGCGTGCCTCCATGCCAAGGGCGTCCCTCGCTCATCGCCGCAATGAATGTCTCACGATTGAGCGTGACGGTTGACGAGAGCCAGGTGCAAGTGCTTACCGACTTGTTGTGAGAGGTCGGTCGCGTGCCAGTCGAGGGTTTCCCATGCATCTCTTAATTGCATTACATTGCATGCGTGCCAGAGGCGTGGCTGGGCGTGGCTAAGCTAGACGCAACTTTCGTCTTTCAATAGAATTGAATATTGAAGTCACCGGCGGTCGCCCGCGCGGTGTCATTATACCGTTTATGAGATATCGCTCGCGCTAGCAGCTGCGGGTAACTTTCTATTTACATTTAGTACGGAGAAAGAAAATTGCATCGGAGGCTCTAATCTAATATTCATAATTTACGAAAATTGGACGGATGGAAAGATTGAATCTATTTGCAAAGTAAACGAATATTGAAATGACAATTGGTCTTCAATCAAGTTCTATTTTCAATGTAATGGAATATTGTAAGAGCAAGCAACGCCAGTCAATTTTTAATTTGACATTCAATTTTCAATTTGTCTCAAAAATTAAAAATGGAATGGACGAATTGGCCACGCAAATTCAAAATTTAATAATTAATTTTTAAATTAAATTGAATATTGAATTTAATATTGAAAATTGAACTAACGTGCTTGCAATTTCAATATTCAATCGCATTGAAAAAGGAAATTGGTTAGAAATTAAATGTGTTTTCAATATTCATTTTAATCCGCAAATAATTATAGTCCATCGATCAATCAATTTTCAATTTTTAATAGAATTGAATATTGAAATTGCAAGCAACTTGTAGGCAATTTTCAATTTCTAATTCAATATTCAATTGTTGCCGGAAATTGAAAATGGAATGGACGAAATGGTCACGCACCCACTAACATCACCTGGTAGTTATAGTAGCCAGCGGTGATGACTATAGCATTAGCCAAAAAGAACGCCTCAGATCTGCGTCTGAAGAGAGAAAATCACTCGAGATCGGGTGACCGAGATTATGTCCCGTCAGTCATCCGTCTTCTTCGTTGTCTGTGAGAGTAGAGGTTGACAAGACAAAACCAACAATTTGGCGAAAGGAAGTCATATAATGAGCCTATCGACAGAGATGACTTGCGTCTCAAACGAAGTTGTAGAAACGAGATGGCAAGCACTGACCGAGATATGATACTCTGTGACCGAGAATAGGTGCGATCAGTTTTCAAGCTCTACAGCAGCAACGTTACGACGAATGCTGACGTGACCCGCTCTACCTAGTTGCTATCCAGTAGGAATATGACGCTGGCGTAGCAGCTAGGTCTGGCTGCAGCTATTTGGCAGAGAACGAGTGACCGAGATTAGGAAATGACCGAGATCAGATTCGGGACTCCAGCAGACAGGAAACGAGATCTTCGACCCCAGCAGGTCATGTGCTAGCATATATGTTTACATTACGTGTACGTGTACTCAGTCATGTGCTCTCTAGTAATAGTAGTACTCAAGTAACAGGTCATGTACTCTGTAGTAATATGTTTACATTACGTGAACCGTACACTCGTACACGACTTATAATAATACTACTTACACGGCTTACTACTAAAACGTTTAGTCAGAGGTTTAGTTCCGGGTATAGCGACACGCCTACCTACTTCCGCACCCCTCTTGTCCTGAAACAAGCCAAACAAGTGCAGATCCGTCATTTCAAGCAGCGGCGGGGTAGTACTGTGTACAAGTCAGTTTAGCTAATTAGTCGGAATCGGACATATTTTGTGTTTTTAGATTGTCTCTTCCTCTGTACATGTACATGTCTGAGATTGAGCAGCCTAGCTTGACCGATAATTTTAGTAACTCTAACGGGAGAGAACCAGAGCGAGAACCAGAGCAAGCGAGACGGAGTGACGGTCTGACGGACAGAGCGAATGTCAAGTCGTTACAACCGACTCCGAATATCACAGTGCAAATCGCACAACCGACTTCGAGTCTCACAGTGATCGCACAACCGACTTCGAGTCTCACATTGATCGTACAACCGACTCCGAGTCTCACAGTGATCGACGATGCCTCACAAGGTGCAGTGTTTGCAGTTGTCCTAATTAAACACGTGGTCGCAGAATCGCCGACGTTTACTGTTTTACTTGGAAAGAGAAAGAAAGAGCTCATAGCGGGGATTCCCCATTGTTGCGTTGTTGGGGATTCCCCGTTGTTGCGTTGTTGGCTGCCAAATTCACACGCGGGAAACGTACGTTTGGGGAGCTCGAGCAGAGTCCCTTCAAGCATTGACCAACAATTATTAGCAATTGTCGTTGAGGTATATACTGTATGGTGGTATATACTGTATGGTGGTATAGATTGATCAGTGGATTACAGTTTGTTCATCTCTCAGCTGTAGTGCTTATTTATTTAGGTACATGTAGGCAGGTAATTCCACTGCATTAGTTGCTGCATGTAATGCAAACAGGAAGAACCCTAGCCACAAGAGTTGTAGTCTAGAGAATTATGTCTCTATAAGCTGTCTTTACGACTTTCCTGCACGAGATTTCTCAAGAGTGAAGTTACTAACCTAGAGACTGTTAGTTAGACATGTAGTGTTAGATAGGTAGAGGCGCGTAAATAAACAGTGGAGTTGTCACAAAAGCGTTAGGGCCGTCATAGTACACGTGTATAAACAATCGAAACTGCACATGTGTGTACATCCGGTTTAATGTTTCTAAACAGGCGTAATTTTAGTAGCTTATTGCAATCTGCAGACAAATTTCCCCAACGTCCAGATGTCGAGAGTGAGGAAGTGTGCATGCGTACCCATGACCGCCATCTTGTAGACTGTTTCAGACTCTGCTGATTGCAGTTGTGTGCATTTGGTCGATCACTCATGCATTGAGCTAGAATAGACGGTGTTGAATGAAGGTGCGGGGAATGGTCTCTAGTTACTGACTGACTCTAGGTATTAGCTGTCACTGTCAGACACGTAGTGTCTATACGGTGTGCTGGAAACTGCGCGCTAAATTCATGCATCATGAGGTTGGTATCTCGCGTTCGTCCTGAAAAGCGTAAAACAGCGAGAAACAGTTCCTCCTTCACGATAGTCTATTACAATCCTGTACAATGAGGAGTCTAGCAGTAAAAGTACAATGCAGCCTCACATTTCCCCTAATTATTTAGAGCGAGTCTTTGTCTAGAGTTACATGTTGTTTTTGTTTCTGTCTAATAGCTAGAATAGATACGTAGGTGCAATGACGTATGGCTGGAGTCGCCTAGCTATTAATTATTATTTCTAGAGTCTTGCAACATGCACTGAAGAGTGTGACGTATTGTGCAACACTTTACTTCTCAATACTGCTGGAAAAGGCCGAATACGAAACTATAGGCGCCCCTTATACTGGGCTTACTAGGGTGCTATTTAGAGGATAACTATTCTAACTTAGAGGGCTCTACAGACGTCTTCTAGGTTGATAGTTTTAGGGGCCCTCTAGAGGTCTTAGCTAATTATCGTTTAGGATACCTGCTATCCGTACGTCATACTTCTGTCTGTAAGGTACAGTATGACAGACCAAGGGGAAAGGGCTAGCTACAGATGAATTTTTGGAACGTGTGAGAGACTCATCAACTGATAGGTAGCACGGGACTGGTACAGTGTAGCCTCGAATTTCCAGACTACAGTGCACACTCTGGTCTGGAAGTTCGAGGTTACGCTCTATAACAGTGCCCTGTATCTCCAATATTATGTGAGCGTGTGCGTGCGTGCGGTGCGTGTTTGTGGGAATTCGTGGGTGTTAGCTATCACCTGTGTGCATGTTGCCTAGCTCATCAGGTTCAATGAATTCTAGACCATCATGATGATGAGCCAATTTCAAACCTCCGCAAAACTCGAAAACGCAAGCATACTTCTTTACAAGATCTAGAGAATCCTGCAGGTTGTTCTAAATTTTGTGGGCTTATAGACTCTCTGCTAATTAACGTCTTCACATTCATTCACTAGAATCTAGCGAGAATTCAGAAGAACCAGCGAGTAAGACAAGATGCTTATCATCTGAAGATGAGTATGATGGTAACGTCACTGACACCAACACCTGTGTGTCACACTTGGTATTGGTTGTGCACGGAATTGGACAGAAACTCGAGAATACAGACATACGAGCAACAACAGAAATGTATGACAAGACAAATACCATACAGTACATCTCAATCTCTAACTTATTCTGCTGCTTCGACTTCAGCTTTGCCGCTACAGCTGGCAAGGTAGACAGACACAGCAAGAGAAAAGTTCGAATTCAACCGGTCGATTGGCGAAGCAATCTGTTTCTGGATTTTGGTCTATATGCAACACTGAAATTATTCTGGAAGTCAGGATGGTAGTTGTGACTTTCGTTTGTCTAGATGTCCTACAGGAGATCATTCCTCTGTCAAGTGACATCAGAACGATCAGAGAGAAATCTTTTCTAAGCCTTCTAGACATCTTCTATTACAATAGTCCAGTCTATGGCCAACAAGTAAGTAATCAAATTTTGTATTTAATTAATTAATTAATCATTGCGTTATTAATTTGATTTTGTTATTTGAAGCATATAGCTATAGGCAGTTTGTATTGTACACTCTATGCATGTAACACAACGATTGGTTTATAGATTATAGATGAGGCTGTGAGGGTCATGAACAAGTCGTATGATGACATGTTGACTGAGCAACCTTCATTTAAGCATGATGGTCAAGTATCTATTGTTGCTCATTCTTTGGGAAGCATCATCGTCTATGACATACTAACAGCTCACTGCTCGGCATTCGAGAATTTTCGAAGCAAAGCAACATTAAAACCTCAAACTAAGCTTAAATTCAAGGCAAAAACATTTACATGTTTGACAGTGTGTGTGTGTGTGTGTGTGTGTGTGTGTGTGTGTGTGTGTGTGTGTGTGTGTGTGTGTGTGTGTGTGTGTGTGTGGTGTGTTGATCACATCTTATTGCAGGTTAACAAGTTCTTTGCTATGGGATCTCCTCTCAGTCTGTTCTTATCGATGAGAGACAGAAAGAGCGAATGGTCTCAATGTTACGATCACGATCCATTTTGTCTCAATGAGATTTGCAGTAGAGCATACAACATCATCGACCCAAACGATCCCATAGTGAGTGCTTGTAGGTATCAATTCTTGATATCAATAATATTTATTTGATTACAGTCGTTCAAATGGGATCCGTTGATTCAAAATAATCAGACAGGGAACACAAGTCGTGACATAAGCACGTTTCTTGGCCAAGAGGAAGGTAAACAATTTGTGTTGTTTGTATATATATATATAACATATAATATATTTATTACATACATATATATAGAGCAAGAGCAAGTGAGAAAGTATGATTACTACGTGAATGGAACAAAGATAAACAAGAGAGCGAAGGCTGTTGGTTATGTTTGGAAGATTGCTGCTGAAGGCATAACAGGACTGAGGGCTCACACAAAGTATTGGAAAAACGAAGGTGTCCTGAAATTTATACTGGAGAAGATCGAATGCAGTTGAACTTGTGACGCAGATGACAGGAACAGAAGTGTGTGTGTGTGTGTGTGTGTGTGTGTGTGTGTGTGTGTGTGTGTGTGTGTGTGTGTGTGCCTGCCTGCCTGCGTGTGTGGGCGTGCTGGTGTCTTTTATTGCCAGGTAACCTGCTGACTTTATGCTTGCGGATTCTAATTAAATTTGATCTTGCCCGTTGATGTAGCGGTTGTGTTAGTAGATGCTTTGTTTAGGCAATATAAAAAGCTTTGTCTAGGAAAATTGTCATAGATACGTCATGAGTATAGCAGTAAGAGTATAATTATAAAGAGTACGACATGAATGAACATTGTTACAAACACCGCGACACACACACACACACACACACACACACACACACACACACACACACACACACACACACACACACACACACACACACTCAGAGAAACACAAATGAAAGTAATTAATTAAGATAGTAACTGAGTATGTAAACTTGGTAAATGTTTAGGCACAACAGAGAAGTACTGTCCATGTAGGTCTAGTTCTGATTACAGCGTTAGCAAGTGCGCATGCATGCCTATATCATTATCGTAAGTTATTGCATGACATTGAGTTAAAGGCTAGTATAATAATGCATTTTCTATCATACTTCTGAAGTACAGTTCCCAAAAATAGACAACACAATACCAAGACACAGAAAGTAGTACCAAAACAAAACAAAAAAGAAAAATAAAGTAATAGGTTACACCTGATATACTCCAGTCTTTTTCAACTCCACGAGCATATCAAGATATGCCTCTATGTCACTGTAGATTCTACATGTGATCCAGTAGAGTCTCTATCTAGTATAAACTGCAGAGCTGCCAACTCTCCCGCATTTGTGACCCTTCTCCCGCCTACCCGCATTTGGCATCAAATCTCCCGCATTCTGACCATTGGTGGGCGTGCCTGTTGTGAGTAACCCTACATGTACAGTTCCTTTAATTAATTAACTAAGTTACTGATCATGTGATATTCGAATATCAATGTCTATGTGCCAGCCCCTCTCTCTATCCGGCTCTTTCATACAACTCTGGGTCACAATGTTGACATAGAAGGAGGAGTCGGTTAGGTAAAACTGTCGGAAGTGGAAAGGGGGAGGCGCTGGCTATCCTAGACTACCAAGGAGTTGTATATTGCTGGAAAGCGATCAAAGAAGGCCACAAAACGATAGAATTTAGCAGCGAGAATGTATATATACCTCGTTCTTATAATATATTTACTAACAAGCAGTAGTATGTACAAGTTCTGTGTATTACATTTCAGGGCCAGATCCAGAGGGGGTTCAGGGGGTTTCAACCCCCTCTTTTCCAATAGGCGTGGTTCAATAATTTCATATAATTTCATTAAAAAAGAGAAAATTAGTAATGCTATAAATAACTGCTACCAGGTGAACCCCCTCTTTCAAAAATTCCTGGATTCGGCCCTGCATTTGTTGCACTTTGCTTATTTATATTATTTAACACTTATTACCATATACAATTTATTGATATTAATGCTATTGTAGGCGTGTCAAAAATTGTTAGACTTCCGCATTTTTCTTGCAAACTCACGCATTTTGATTCAGCTAGGTTGGCAGGTATGAAACTGCTCTACTATCACATTGGATGTATCTCCCAAAAATAAAATTTGCTGTTTCCCTAGCAATATTCATTGAATTTCTGACCAAGACCATTCAATTGCAACTTCTAACTGATAAAGATGCAGATTTGTGTAGAACCAGACCTTTATTGAATCCCCTTCTCATGTTTGATAAAGCATTCGTCTCGTATTAGATGAACTCAGATTCCATTCATACGATCAATACTATCCTAGAACAGGAAAAAGAATAATTACGTATCTAAAAAAGTTATCACGTGGGTATTACAAAGTGAGACTCCCGGATACCCAACATGGCGATGTCTGAAGACTTGACGAAACTGATGCAAGACGACGGTAGTTGCTCGTACCGTTTTGCGTATTTTTCTTTATGTTTCTGTATTTTTAGAGCTACTTCAGAAGTTCTTAGCTAGTGATTTCGATCCTCGTCAGTTGGCTAGTTCAGTCGTTCAGGCTCGAGTTGTTGGAGAGTCTCTAGAGAAGCTGGCAACCGGCATTCGCTTGATAGACAAAGAGCTGCATGCACAGGTGCAGTAGGCGCTGCTCACTGCTTTCACAATAGTCAAGTTGTTGAATTGCGACATACAGAACACGCACGTGCAGTTGCTGGTGTCTAGTTAACATTTGTTTGTTTGTTGTTGTTTGGTTGTTTGTTTGGTTGTTTGTTTGTTGTTTGTTTGGTTGTTTGGTTGTTTGTTTGTTGTTTGTTTGGTTGTTTGTTTGTTGTTTGTTTGGTTGTTTGTTTGGTTGTTTTGTTGTTTGTTTGGTTGTTTGTTTGGTTGTTTGTTTGCTTTGTTTCTTTGTTCATTTGTTTGGTTTGTTTGCTTTGTTTCTTTGTTCATTTGTTTGTTTGGTTTGTTTCAACTTTGTATTTGTTTGTGTGAGGGCGAAAGGTCTATTCACTCAACCTGAGCTGACTTGGACACCCCGGCTCGTGGCAGTTCACTTTTTATCTACCTGGGGCGCATTTCTTACCTAATCTGCAGGTCTTTCAGAAGAGGTGGAATTAATCCAAGAATAAGCAGATTAGGCATGAGAAAGAGACAGACTGGTTAGCCTGGACCTTCTGACAATCGAATGTCACTACCCTGTACATCTATATGTATCCTTTACATCCAAGCTTTCACTGCTAGCCAGTCTCTCAGAGCTCGAGCAAGAACGAGGCTCTGAGCTGCTAGTGAGATGCCACACGAGCACCACTGATCCCTTTTCTGTACGTGCACCCACAATTTCGTCTACATCCGTTGTTACCCAGTAGTTCTCGCTCATCGCAAATTGTTCGAATGCTCTTGTTAGACAAAACGAAGGAGCATGCGCACAGCCCTTCCAACCCAACCTAATCCGAGTTGTAGTTGGATTAACTGGAAGAGCTCATCGAACTCTTCTGAAGAGGTAAAAGAAATACGATTTAGCTCTTCCTTGTAATCTGCTTAATCCAGAATAGACAGAATAGGTAAAAGAAATGCACCCCTGGTTATGGGTTATGCCTGGTTATCCTCTTTAGCTCACAGTAGCACTGACTATCATTGACTAACAACACACACACACACACACACACACACACACACACACACACACACACACACACACACACACACACACACACAACACTCAAGCTCATCAACTCATCTTGCAGGCATGGATCTATAGGGTGGCCCACTGGGCCCACTCTCCGCTCAACCAGTGAGTCCTTCAGCCTTTCGTGACCAAATGCTTATAGTACAGTCGGCTAAGCCCAAGGGCCTACCAGTGTTACTGATAATCATATCTAGACACATTATGGTGTGATGTCCAGCAGCATTTGGTGTTGTCAATTAATCTTGCACGCAAACGAATTTCAATGCTATAAACTAAATTTACTTGGACCTTTCTCTATTATCAGAAATGGGTGTGGCTAGACTAGAAGTCATTGGTCCCCTTACTACAAAATTCTGGATCCGTGCCTGTCTTGTATGCTTTTCAAATGGTCAAACAATGAAGAGAAGCTACTGAAGAGGAAGAAATTGAATAGTAATTGAGTCTGAAGGTTTCTTGCAGGCACAGAATTATATATTCAAAACATTTACAACTTTCAGCCATTTGCATCAAATTCTATAATCAAACGTGAATACATGATGTCAGTCGGTCAGTCAGTGCGGCTGTCAGTAATCATCGTGTACTAGTGAACATATCTCTATTGCACTTGAATTCTTAGCATCACACTACGGGCTACATTGTCTACTTGTATGTTGTCTAGGTTGTCACACATCATGCAGACTTGCTGTCACAAGCCACAGGCATTGAAACATTAGAGAGTGAGCATCTGCATCTTACTGATCGTGTCGTTAACTGACAATCTGTATTGTGATCACCACAGGTGTACTACACATGATGCAGACGAGAATCAACTCACTCAAGACAGCAATCGAGAGGTAAACATGTCGACTGTCACATCAAATGTACAACGAACTACATCACATATCGATGGCATGTTGTTATTGACATCAGGATTAGCAGTTATATTGTGGAACCTTATGAGAAAGTCATGGTGCGAACCACCCAGCTACAAAGACTTCAAGTATAGTGATTTTTGATTTTTGTATGGACAATGTTTGCTTACCATCGTTGTCCATGTGC
>NC_085099.1:3789319-3816819 GCF_963422355.1 Corticium candelabrum
AAACAAGAGGACTGTATTCTGAGTACATCCCTTGTACATGCTGAAAGATATCAGGAAATGACTTTTCAACCATTGGCAGTAGTGAAGCTCTTTCAATGGAATTAAAGGCATTTTTGATGTCAGATTTTTTAGGAGAACCCAATCATCATGGGATTCTAAAAGCAAGTTCACATGATGAACAAGGCGCTCTGTTCCTCCCTCAACAGCCACTCCATGTTGAATTGGCTCAAAATAAGTGGCAAAAGACTCCTTTTTCTGTCTACAGATCACTGTGGCTGTAACACGATGTAAGCACTCGCCTATGGCTATAGGCCTAACATCTCCTCCAGTCTTGGGCAAAGCTATAAGCCTTGATCCAGATAACAATCCACTGACACTTGAAGGAAAAGACCCCTTGACGATCAAGTCACATACAGAGAAAAAGCTGTCAGCAATCACAGAAGTACCAGACAAAACTTTTAGATGTTCATATTTCCACCCAGAAGGCCCACAGCCAGATCCTCTTGGAAGGTTTGCCACAGTAGCAAAAAATGCAGACCTAGATAGGGTGATTGGCGCACAGAATTTGGATAATGTTGGAATCGCCTTTACTCTAGCTGGATGTTTGGAAGCTAGTTTATCAGCAACCTCCGCTGAAACTGGAGCCAGACCCTGACTCACCAGCAATTTACCAGCTCTTGAGATCTCACCACCACATCTGACTAATCTGAGAGCCGCTCGGTGTTGGTTACTAGCATCAGAAGAACGAAAGTCTCTACTAGATGACGTAGAGCCACGAGACAGAAGTTGCTCCCACCGGAAATCTAAGAAAGCCTTGAAATTGTCTGTCAATACATATATTTCAAACATCAAACTATAATACGTGTCAGTAAAAGGCAAAAAAGTAAAGCTCGCAAGCTACATGAAAATACACATATGTGTACACATAGCAGCTAGAAAATTATGCTACTACCCAGCTTTCAGCCAACTAATGGCTGAAAAACTGGGTGCTGCTAGAGTCCAGTTTAAATCCTTCGTTGCACAGAGTGCCGATGCTATTCTTCTGACGACGCTGGCATTACATCTTTGCAGTTGGATTGCAAATCTTTTCCTCCAAAAATTTAAGAATTCAGGAGGATTGGGTTGACCAAATTCATCTGACGACTGCTCTGCCAATTTTTGTTGGTCTGTATGTCTGTATGCATGTTTGTCTGTCTGTCTGTCTGTCTGTGTCTGTGTGTCTGTGTATGTATGTGTCTGTCTGTCTGTCATTCTGTCTGTCTGTCTGTCTGTCATTCTGTCTGTCTGTCTGTATATGCATGTGTGTGTGTGCATGTGTGTGTGTGTGTGTGTGTGTGTGTGTGTGTGTGTGCATGTGTGTGTGTGTGTGTGTGTGTGTGTGTGTGTGTGTGTGTGTGTGTGTGTGTGTGTGTGTGTGTGTGTAGAACGTCTGATTTCTGCATCAGGTTGCCACTGGTTCTGACGCTAAACAGGTTTCTGGTTCTCCAAGTGCAGCTCAACGTATCAACATTGCAGTAGTCAATGATCTCAACCATTTGTGTGAAGAAATTCAGTCAGTAAGTTAACAGAAAATTTCATGTTTTATCTCAGTGATCATCGGTACAGCCGGTTCTACAGATACTAGCTTCTCAACAATCAATCTCAGAGTCTGGAAGGAAGTTAATCGAGTCAGGATTAGAGGTTTGCACGATTACCGTTGTGTTGAGTATCTGTAATGTTATTGATTGTGAAGGCTGCTTCATCCTTGATGCAACACATCACTGATGTCATCATCGAAATGGTTGCCTCTACCATAGAAGAGATTCTGATCACTATGCACGAGTCGGATTTTTCAGGGTACAACAACGCTAATACAAAGCATTGGTTACTTGACTAATTCATTTATTTATTAGTGACATTCCAACTCAGTCATCTAGTCAGCTTCCAGAGTCACCGTGTTCAGCATATATTGTGGAATTGAGAGTATGTGGCCATAACACTATAAGCAATTTTATGTATTGTCTGTAGATGCATGTGACTACCGGTCAATCAGAGGAGGTAATTGCATGCCACTGTGTCGCAGTTGCCTTAGAGAAATCGATTGTTAGTGGATAGAATAGAGATATCAGTTGGGGCGTGTGCAAGTGTGTGTATTTCTGTTGTCAAGTAAACCGTAACTTTTATTTCCATAATAATGATTAATTAACCCAGCACTGTAACAACACAAACCGTGTAATAGAAATACAATGTTTTGTCACGTTATCAAAGAAGCAAATGAATAAGACAACTCGTTATGCTCTGATGCTCAAGTCCAGTGTACTCTAGATGACTGGTAGTCATGTGTCAGGCATAGAAGTAATTGAGTGAAATTATGTATTCTGCTGCAGCTTCTAATGTTCTTTAGTCTAAGTCTTTTTGAGGCTCCAAAATAATTTTGAATATTTTGAATCATAATTTTTGAGGTGTTGATGTGCAATATTAGTCACTTGTTGATTTAATTATTTTCGTCCAGTGACAAGATCTAGTTATCTTTCAATGACACTCACCACAATACTACGGCTAAAGTTATCTGCCAGTCGACTCTCTACAAAAGCAGTATATCACACAGGAATTTGTAAATATCCTTACTGTTTTAGGGTAAATTTTTTGAAAAGAATATTTAATAGTCAAAAAACATTGTAAGCAGTAGGGTATACATGCTTTCCTGCTTTTATTATTCTTAGTCTTTTTGCTCGTGTCAGTTGCAATAAATGCCATTACAGTCTCATAGTCAGTCACCCATATGGTATGTATAGTTTCATATTATTTATATAGGATTTTATCTCACGAATTCATTTGACTCATCTCGTTCAATATGATTGTCAGAAATACATGGAGGAGAGGTGGGATGCTGCCCATCTGTTCTCTTGCGTGTTCTGTTACGTTAGCTCGTGTTTGTTGTAGACTGAAAGGAGTTGCTAACAGAGCCATGGATTTGTTTGTTCGTCATGTGACTTTGATACGTCCGTTAGGAGACAGAGGCAAAATGAGACTAGCTGCTGATCTCACAGAGGTAAGTCTACGCACGATCACTGTTGTTTAATTTAGTTTAATAAAGCAGCAGCTGATAGACACGTTTAGTATAGTTTAAACGTTTAGTATGTCTAAAGTTTGTGGGATAGCAACGTATTAGCTCCATTGAAAGAGAGTAGTTCATTAAGTTTGTTGGGTATTAGACAGTGGTGAAGAGGTGCTCTTGCTTAATTAATTGAAAGAGCTCATAAATTGTTTTGAACTCTGACTGTACACACAATAAAACATGAGAACAGGTGACTCACTTTAAACATCACTTGTCATAACTGACTTGTCTTGTAGACTGTAATGTCGCGTATAGTGTCTATTTATTTAGAAGCCAAATTGGAATTCAAGCTAATACTAAGACAGGCTTGTATGCCATTTGAACAAGCACGATTCGTTAAGATATATCGACATGACTATACCATGAGATGCGATTTCAAGAGCGTGTTGCTACACCATGCAGGTTCTTCTTCGTCTTTATTGTCGGTATCATTGAACACTGCACACTTGCAAGTGCCAACACATGGGCATGTATGTATGTATGGTGAGAGTCTTGATTAAAAGCTCGGCTTCTACATGCAACCGGCTTGCATGCGACACGAGGTCTTCGATTTTGTGGCTTTTACTCGAGATTGGCTTTATACGTGACATTATGGCATTCATCTTGTCAACACAGAAGTAATAGTCCAAGCATGGTTTTTTGGGTAAACTAAACAGCATACAGTGAGTATACATGCAGTGTGGCAGTGAGCGAATAGGCATATCTAGTCAATGGAGTTTTGGGATTTCAATTGTTGCCAGATTGTTCTACGTGTATGTTATACATTGCTGCTGCTGGCTGTAGACTATGTGAGAGTGTCGTCAATGTCGTGTTTGCTTGGGAATTAATTGGCAGCTTGGCATTTTGTTGACTCTCATAGCAAATGTTTGATCAATCTCTACTCGAGTCTAGGTACGCAAGTCTACTTTTAAGCTTATATTTCTATGGTTTGATTAGCTATGAGGGTACTACACATGTACTACACATGTATTAATGTATTTCTGTGGCTACTATCAAACATGTGGCGACTGTGTGAGACATTGTTTATATCAGAGAAACGTTTTGTTTTATGTAACAGATAGAAGTAGCCATTATGCCGCTATGCCAACGACCAACAGACTTGGGACCTACATATCAAATGCTTCGATCTCTCAAGTAAGTAGCTACTACTGCAACGTGCCGCACAGCCTTTCTGGTGCTTCATTTTAGTGTTGCACTAATACCACTCTTTACCAATATTGATACTTTGTAGACAAGTATTGGCACATACCAACAGATACTAAGTGACTCTTCAATTTCTAGTTGCTTGTATTTTTTAGTATTACCTCGTAACTTATTTAATCTTTACAAATGCTACACAAAGTCTTGGTTTCATCATTTGTTCAAATCACAAATTTCAACTAGAAATATTTCTGTACGTGTGAATTCACCACTTCACCTGCTTCACATCTAACTCAGCAAGTGCCACAAAAGAAGTCTCATTACACTGTGTATAGTGCACATGCTGAGTAATGTATTAAGTCTTAGTGAGAGTAAAAGCCAATCAATGCTGGTATGTATTGGTGCAACACTTTTATGTACTATTGCCTCTGCAGTGTAATTAGTATGATGACATAGACTGACTTCTAGGGTTCTGTTATTTTCTGCTATTAACGATATGCCATCCAACCCTGTGGTAAAAGGTGAAAAACTGCCCAAGAGTGTTATACTGCATTTCTTATTTTCGAGTGCTCCTAAATCTCTTCAGTCTCCACACCAGGTTTGATTGTTTGAGACAATTGTAATCAATTACTTGTCGTTTGATGTCTTTTGTGATAGTTGGCTGGCTGGAATATTCGCCAGTATTCATCTTGGTTAGACGAACATCCACTCGAAGACGACCGTTTAGCAATGATAAGGCAATTCGGCATGACCACAAGTTGCTACTGTCATCATATTGTTTTATTGTTGTGTAGTGCGACTATTGATTCATATGTGAGGACGGTGCGATCTCAAGGACAAAAGGAATTCCCTGTAGAATATCTGACCATGGTACACGTGTTGACACCAAAGAATGAGTAAATTATGTTAGAGGAAATACAGTTATACATACTGCATAATGAACATCATAATAAATAATAAATAATAAATAGTAAATAATAAACATAAGTAACAACATGTTGTTGATGTTGTTGTTGAATCGACTGAATGGGTAGAGATGACATTATATCTGTGGTAGGTGGTTGTATATTGATAATTGATGGATAAAACAGTTGAGTTGGTATTGTAACTACTCATGCTGTATTGTACATTTAATGAGGTAGATTTCCGTTGCATTGTGTATACGAGTTGTATTCTACTGAGTTCTGTGTTACATTCAACTGCTTAACAGTAGAGTAGACCTACAGCAGGTTTCTCGATGATGATCCTTACAACTGACTCAACTCCCACTTCTTTCATTGTCTGGTGTACGTGTAGTGCATTGATAATGGACAAGTGAATGTATCTGTTCACGTCAAAACAAATTGAAAGACAAAGTTGTGTGTGTGTGTGTGTGTGTGTGTGTGTGTGTGTGTGTGTGTGTGTGTGGGTGTGTGTGTGTGTGTGGGTGTGTGTGTGTGTGTGTGTGTAGCATCATACAGCATCAAATTATTTTATTAAGATAACCATAATTATAATGTAAAAACAGCAAGAAATCATGTAGCATTACAAACAAGGAAGATGTGCTACCTTCCAAAACGTAACACATCACTTGCCTACATCAACAATAAACCATACCGGTCCGATCAGCCATGCAAACAAATAAGTGACAAAGTCAATTATTCTATTGTCCACTGTTCTGTGTTTTTCAGTCTCTCTTGACGTTCCACCTCATCTCTTATTGCAGCAGCACAAATTGGCATAGAAATCTGCTGGCAAGCAGACAAGATGATAGGAACAACATTTCTGGCACCAACAGATTCGGCTTTCGTTCTCAGTATGAAATGCAGTTTGCTGCAAGGGTCAGCAATGGATGCAGTGTGTGCGATGAGAACACTCACTGTGTAGTCTAATGCAAGACCAACATCACTCCAACGATCACAAGCCAGAGCACTGACAGCAAGCATGATGAGTTCTGTATGAAAAAAAACACAAGAATTAGAGTCATTCATAATACTATGGATCTAATGGACAGTATTGCTAACTTACAGGAGATTTACTGATCAAATGGAAATCATTTACATTTTATGACCTGATAAACACATGCTCTCATCCATGCAACGCCACGTCTAATGCGTACACACACACACACACACACACACACACACACACACACACACACACACACCACCTGGTGGCTGTGACAGCACCCAAGATTCATCAGAAACCGTGTGGCCTTCACAAACCTGCAGGACAACAAAATATTTATAATACGTTATGTTTTGTCTTAATCAAAAACAAACAAATGCTAAGCAAACTATCACGTGTGTGTGTGTGTGTGTGTGTGTGTGTGTGTGTGTGTGTGTGTGTGTGTGTGTGTGCTTGTCATACTGTATCAGCTGCTGCCGTTCTGAGACGCATAATCTCACTCTGCTGTTCAGCAATCTATGCAACACAAACCCAACTTGTGAAACAGACAACAAAAAATGAGAAAGTCGCATTACTGTCTGTTGGTATTGATGTCTCATGACAGACATGCGACCCTCCACATAAGGATGAGATGTCACTGTAAGGGAAGAAAATAGTTACTCGAAATGTCCAATAAACATGATGCTACTGTACAGACAAGCAAGTTAATACAATGTGTCCAGTCTTAGATGGCTAACAAAATATCACCTGACACACACACACACACACACACACACACACACACACACACACACACACACACACTAAATGTAATAGACAATCACGTGAACAAACAAACAAAACAAAACAAATAAATACACACAGATAGAAAGCTAAGCCAAGACCAGTAAACCACAACTCACATAAATGTTTGTGCAAACAAATAGACACCCAGATATGTAGAGAAGAAGACAACAGTAAAATAATATTAACTCATTAACTGATTTAATTGACAAATGGACAGACACAGAGACACAAAACACACAATAAAACAAGAGGACACATCACCTCCAACAAATGTTGAGAGGAAAAGAAGTGAGAAGATGAAAAGCAGCACATCACTACAATAGCTTGACAGACAAGATAACAAGCAAATCATTCAACAATATCAATCTAACCTCACACCAAAATCATCACATTAAATCAAAAGAAGAAAAAACAAAAACACAAATTAATTGTTTCTTTCACTTACATCTTATGGCTTCTTCCATCATCTCAATCACATTACTGTGACCTAATTGCCTGGCAACCTCCAGTGGTGATCCATACCTCTCACTATCCCACAATGACATCACGTTAGTAATATTATTGACTGAAGGATATTGAATGCATCACTTCTTATGTTGGGGACTCGCTCCATGTTTTAGAAGAACATCAACACAACACACATGACAACAACAGGCAGCAAACAACAGTGGTGTACGACCATCATTATCATTGATATCAACAGGAACAGAACAAGACAAAAGTCTCTCTAAAATGGTCATGTGATTTTTCAGTGCAGCCCAATGTATGGCTGTCATTCCCTCCTGAGTAAACAAGAAACTGATAAGATAGTGAGAGAGTGTTTATGTCAAAATATATTAAAGCAACAGACATTCCATTCAACACACACAATGAGACATTCAATAGAATGATCAACACACAAACACAAACAATAGCAAAATGAATGCATTACACTCACAAATATGTTTAATACATGCACAACAGACACCACAATATCAACTCAACCTCTCAATACTCAAACTCACATCATCTTTCTTCATCACATTAATATCTTTGGTCTTCAATAATATGTCAATGATGTCGTAAAACCCATACACTGCTGCTCTTATCAAAGCCGTCTGTCCCCACTGCACACACAAGAATGTATTATTATAATCATTATTCCACCATCCCCTCCATGCTAAACCAAAACTCACCAACCAAAACAATTAATTACTGCAAACCTATTTAGACATGTTGGCTATCTCCACCTTCCTTGATTGTCTGCAATTTTAAATTTCTGTATGTCAAACGTCATTCCTTGCAAATTTGTCACAAGATTTGTCAAAGCTGACTGCTCAAGATCAATTAGAAAGCAGTCGTACAAGTACAACGTCTAACATCTCAACTAAAATATAAAAATCCTATTTCCTCATGTCACAACTTGATCTCCGCTTAGCGTCTCCCCACTGACACAAAACCTTGTCTTACCAAAACACTTAAATCATTGATACAAGATAAACGTCTCTGTTAAGCCACAAATTTGATAAAAATAAAAATTGCTGTCTGCATGTACAGTATATCAAGCCAAACATTCATTCCAACCTCAAATTACTAATCCACACCTTCCTCTCTACAGACCATCTAAGGCCATCAAGACAGCACAGCAACATGGACGAGATCACAAGCAGTAACCCAAATCATCATCCAGCACAGATTTAATAAATTAATATCAATAACCATTTAAATAAAACTACTTTTGTTAAACGTCTGCATCACACTTGAGAGTTTGGCTTTCACACTAAAACATGTTTATAGTTAGTAGAGAGCAGTGGGACATGAAATCATGTTTAGATTGAAAGTATGGTTAGATGGTAGTGACAATGGTGAAGTTGAATGAAATAAAAACCAACAAGATTATTCATCTCTGCATGCAATGGCTGCTTCAGCCAGTCACAAGTCAACACTGCTGCCTCTTGACCAGCAAGAAGAAACGAAAACGTTGATTGTTGGATTAGATTGTTACATCTAGTTGATATCTATCATCATATCAACAACACATCACACTTTCACACACTCAATCAACTCACCCAGCCAGTCACATTAACATCTGCTGATTTAGTGAGCAGAAACTGAACTATTTCCTTCTGATTATACAAACACGCTTGTATCAGAAGAGTGTCCTATTTTGAGATCAAACGACGTGCAGTTCATTTCAACATCCAATACACACATTAGAACTCACAACACATACCCCATGCTCATCACGCGTATTAACATCAACATCCAATTCCAAAAAACCCGTTACTAATGGAATATCACCTCTCTCCACCGCTTCACACAATTCTTTCTCCATTTCTACACAACAAACAAACAATAATACTCCACCACACAAACAACTCGCAAACGAAAAAAGAGATAATTGTAACAGCTAGAACTACGCACACGCGTCAATCAATGGCGCCAACGAAATCAAACGAAGAGCATCAGTTACCCAACAGTGACAACATCGCAGCCAACCTTTCTGTGCTCACCGCCCACAGTAGACACATCAACTGAGTAGAGAAGTCTCCGACGTTCTGTACATTCTACGCATGCTCAACAATTTAATTACGTCATCAAATTATACGATCCAAAATCTTTCACGCGCATTAACGTACAAGTCACGTGACCACAAGCAGTTTAGTCCATTACTTTCTTAGTCGCGCGTAGCCAGACCCCTTTCCGCCGCGGCCTCCCCGGCGAAATTCGCCGGGGAGGCCGCGGCGGAAAGGGGTCTGGCTACGCGAGACTATTACTTACTTTGAGTGAGAGTTTTTTGTGCCAAGTAGAAGAAATTACTCTAGCTCTACATTTCTGCCACCATGCGCATGCACAATACCAGGCAAAACTGTACATCAAGTGAACATCCAATCATTTGATTTATTGCAGTGTGGTCAATGTCGTGTTTGCTTGGGAATTGGTAGCTTGGCATTTTGTTGACTCTCATAGCAAATGTTTGATCAATCTCTACTCGAGTATAGGTACGCAAGTCTACTTCTAGGCTTAGAGTTCAATGGTTTGACTAGCTATGAGGGTACTACATGTACTAAAGTATTTCTGTAGCTACTAGCAAACATGTGACGACTGTGTGAGACATTGTTTATATCAGAGAAACGTTTTGTTTTATGGAACAGATAGAAGTAGCCATTATGCCGCTATGCCAACGACCAACAGACTTGGGACCTACATATCAAATGCTTCGATCTCTCAAGTAAGTAGCTACTACTGCAATGTGCCACACAACCTTTCTGGTACTTCATTCTAGTGTTGCACTAATACCACTCTTTACCAATATTGATACTTTGTAGACCAAGTATTGGCACATACCAACAGATACTAAGTGACTCTTCAATTTCTAGTTGCTTGTATTTTTTAGTATTACCTCATAACTTATTTCATCTTTACAAACACTACACAAAGTCTTGGTTTCATCATTTGTTCAAATCACAAATTTCAACTAGAAATATTTCTGTACGTGTGAATTCACCACCTCACCTGCTTCACATTTAACTCAGCAAGTGCCACAAAAGAAGTCTCATTACACTGTACATGGTGCACATGCTGAGTAATGTATTAAGTCTTAGTGAGAGTAAAAGCCAATGCTGGTATGTAGTGGTGCAACACTATTGCCTTTTCGGTGTAATTAGTATGATGACGTAGCCTGACTTATAGGGTTCTGTTATTTTCTGCTATTAACGATGTGCCATCCAACCCTGTAGTAAAGGTGAAAAACTGCCCAAGAGTGTTAACGTTATACTGCATTTCTTATTTCGAGTGCTCACCTCTTCAGTCTCCACACCAAGTTTGATTGTTTGAAATAGTTGTAACTGATTACTTGTCATTTGATGTCTGTTGTGATAGTTGTCTGGCTGGAATATTCGCCAGTATTCATCTTGATTAGACGAACATCCACTCGAAGACGACCGTTTAGCAATGATAAGGCAATTTTTTCACGACCACAAGTTGCTACTGCCATCATATTGTTTTGCTGTTGTGTAGTGCAACTATTGATTCCTAGGTGAGGACGGTGCGATCTCAAGGACAAAAGGAATTCCCTGTAGAATATCTGACCATGGTACACGTGTTGACACCAAAAAATGAGTAAATAATGTTAGAGGAAATACAGTTATACATACTGCATAATGAACATCATAATAAATAATAAATAATCAAGACAAAGCTCATGCGGATCAGGCAAAATATTTTCCAAGGTGATTTCATTATCTCCTCTTCTCTTCTGTAGGGCTCTTAACCCCCTCAGCGAAGAGTTACGCAGAACTGGTTACAGCTATTGGATGATCGAGCACTGGAGCACACGAGCCAAACGTCAACTTGCCAGTCATCTACTTTACATGGATGATCTTAAGCTGTATAGCAAGAATCCTGATCAGCTGAAAGGTTGTTGCACACGGTTCGTACCTTCTCTGATGACATCCAGATGAAGTTTTGTCAATGGCAGGCTCTCTGGACACAATTCTGGGGTGAAGGTAGGCAAAACGGACACCATCAACCGTCTGGAACCGGGTAAAGTCTACAAGTATTTGGGTGTGGACGAGAGTAACAGTATCCAGCACAGCACTATGTGGGAGACTTTCCGTGGTGAGTACTTTCGTAGAGTGAAGATGGTTCTCCAGACTGAGTTGTATGGTCGGAACAAGATTCAGGCCATCAACGGGTTTGCACTACCGGTACTGTCTGGTGGTGTCTTCGAACAAGCACCTCAGACAGATGCGAAACATTTCCATACGTGCAGCGGTTCTCTTCGTGTACAGTCCTGGAGCAGAAAACCTAGATATGCATGGTCAGTATCGCCGTCTCACTGAGACACAACCTGTGGACATGAAAGAGACCTACAGATGGCTAAAGTCATCGAATCTTCCTACTGCAACTGAGGGACTGGTTGTTACTGCTCAAGACCAAGCTCTTCGGACTAGGTATTATGAGCGCAACATACTGCATCGAGAAGTCAGTCCCACTCGCCGCTTGTGCAGTGTACGTCTGGAAACAGTTGACCACATTGTGGCGGGCTGTAGTGACTTGGCACCGATGGACTACACTGATCGACACAATCAGGTGGCCTCCAGCCATTATCCACTGGGACATTTGTCGTCATTTTGGTGTTCTAGTGGAGAGCAGATGGTACTGGCATTATCCTGATAGGCTTGTGGAGATGGACGACATCACTATGATGTGGGATACAACCATCCCTACTGCTAGGAAGATCGGTGCCAATCGTCCAGACATCTGTTTCAGAATTAAGAAGACAAACACTTGTCTTCTTATTGATATCAGCTGTCCTGCTAATGGTAACATTGCCAGGAAACATGCTGAGAAGTTGACGACATACAGTGACTTGCTGGTGGAGGTAAGCCGCATGTGGCAGTGTTGGACACTGGTTGTTCCAGTGGTGTTGGGAGCGTTGGGCACAGTGCACGCAGGTATTGCATGGTGGCTGGACATTATTTCAGGTCATCACAACCTGCAGCACTTACAGAAAACAGTACTTCTTGGATCCAGTCGGATCCTACGTAAAGTCATGTCTTCTGTTAGACAGCCATGATTCTAAGCACCTCTGAGGCAGAATTTGTCTCTGGTGCTTACAAGAGACCTTACAAACCAGACTGATCTGGTTGAGCACACAATAATAAATAATAAACATAAGCAACAACAGGTGGTGTTGTTGTTGTATTTGATATAATTGATGGATGAAACAGTTGAGTTGGTATTATTGCAACTACTCATGCTGTATTGTACATTTTAATGAAGTAGATTTCCATTGCATTGTGTATACGAGTTGTATTCTACTGAGTTCTATGTTACATTCAACTGATTAACAGTAGAGTAGATCTACAGCAGGTTAATTTCTCAATGAGGGTCCTTACAACTGACTCTGCTCCCACTTCTCACATTGAAAATGAACGTGTGAATGTATCTCATCTGTTGATGTCAAAATTTCAGGGATCCAATGTAGGGCTGAAGTCAAACTAAATCGAAAGACAAAGTTGTGTGTGTGTGCGTGTGTGTGTGTGTGTGTGTGTGTGTGTGTGTGTGTGTGTGTGTGTGTGTGTGTGCTCGTCATACTGTATCAGCTGTTGCCGTTCTGAGACGCATAATCTCACTCTCCTGTTGAGCAATCTATGCAACACAAACCCAACTTGTGAGACAGACAACTAGAAATGAGAGAGTGACATTACTGTCTGTTGGTATTGATGTCTCATGACAGACATGCGACCCTCCACATAAGGATGAGATGTCACTGTAAGAGAAGAAGAAAGTCACTTGAAATGTCCAATAAACATGATGCTAGCGTACAGACAAGCGAACACAATGTGTCCAGGGTCTGTGCCCCTTTTGATCATTCCAATTTTTGCATTTCAATGCTGTTAAAAATTGCAAATGTCTCAAATGCTTTAGTGTACATTTGATTTTTTACAAACCATAAAAGCAAAAATTTGCAATTTTGGTTGAGCGGTGATTCTATAGTTTGATAAGGACGTTGTTCAACTTTTAGAAATGTATCTTATTGTCAATTGTCAGATTTTAATATTTACACAAATTGAAAATTGCAACAGTGGCAGTGGTGTACCTTTTGATCATTCTAATTTTGTAACCTAACATCTTGCTCAACATCCTGGCCAACATATAAAGTGAGAAAATTTTCCACAGCGGCCTTGCCTGAACTGTTTCACACTACCCATGTACTATAAGTACTGGGTGTAGGTGCTAGTTGTATTAATAAAGTTTGATGAGCAATCGCCACAAGTCATTTCCATGGTAGTCTATCAAGGTACTGAAATGACCGTTATTGTCATGTACGTCTAGCCTTCTTTTATTTAGATAGGCAATTGTTTGTTTCGTAAATTCATAAATTTGTCTTACGTTACTTTCTTTGCCCTTCCCTATAGCTGCATGGTCATGAACGGTGGTGTGTCTAAGACAACTTTATTAATACTTATAGTACAAGGGCAGTATGAAACAGTTCAGGCAACAGCGGCTACGGCAAATTTTCTCACTTTAAATGTTGACCGAGATGTTGAGCAAGATGTTAGATTACAAAATTAGAATGATCAAATGGTACTGCCACTGTTGCAATTTTCAGTTTGTGTAAACACTAAATCTAACAATTGACAATAAGATAAAATTCCAACAGTTAAACAATGTCCTTATCAAACAATAGAATCACCACCGCTCAACCAAAATTGCAAATTTTTGGTTTTACGGTTTGTAAAAAATCAAATGTACATTACAACATTTGAGACATTTGCAATTTTAGCAGCATTGAAATGCAAAAATTGGAATGATCAAAAGGGGCACAGACCATCCAGTCTTAGATGGCAAACAAGAATATCACTTACACACACACACACACACACACACACACACACACACACACACACACACACACACACACACACACACACACACACACACACACACACACACACACACAATAAACAAACAGACAGAAAAACATAGAAAAGCAAATAAACAATCACGTGAACAAACAAACAAAACAAAACAAAACAAAACAAATACACACAGCTAGAAAGGTAAGACAAGACCAGCAAACCACAACTCACATAAATGTTTGTGCAAACAAATAGACACCCAGATATGTAGAAGAGAAGACAACAGTAGAATATTATTAACTCATTAACTGATTTAATTGACAAAAGGACAGACACATAGACACAAAACACACAATAAAACAAGCAGACACATCACCTCAACCCAAATGTTGAGAGGAAAAGAAGTGAGAAGATGAAAAGCAGCACATCACTTACATCTTATGGCTTCTTTCATCATCTCAACCACATCACTGTGACCCTTTTCCTTGGCAATCTCCAGTGGTGATCCTAACAACTCACTATCCCACAATAACATCACGTTAGTAATATTATTGACTGAAGGATATTGAACGCATCACCTCTTATGTTTGGGACTCGCTCCATGTTTTAGGAGAACATCAACACAACACACATGACCAAGACAGGCAGCCCAACACAGTGGTGTACAACCAATATTATCATTGATATCAGCAGGAACAGAACAAGACAAAAGTCTCTCTACAATGATCACGTGATTCCACATTGCAGCATGATGTATGGCTGTCATTCCCCCCTGAGTAAACAAGAAACTGATAAGTCAAGTTCAAGATAGTAGCAGACATTCCAGTCAACACACACAATGAGACATTCAATAGAATGATCAACACACAAACATAAACAATAGCAAAATGAATGCATTACACTCACAAATATGTTTAATACATGCACAACAGACACCACAATATCAACTCAACCCATGCACAACAGACACCACAATATCAACTCAACCTCTCAATACTCAAACTCACATCATCTTTCTTCATCACATTAACATCTTTGACGTTCAATAACACCTCCACAATATCATCACATCCAAGCAGTACTGCTACAATCAAAGCCGTCCACCCCTTCTGCATACACAAGAATGTATTATTATCATTATTCCTCCATCACACTGTACACATGCTGCACGAGAAAAGAAAATAGAAAATGAAGACGACCTGATAAGACAATTATGAATAACTACTGCAAAAGTATTCTCCAACAGTCCAAGTTGAATGAAATAAAAACCAACAAGATTATTCATCTCTGCATGCAATGGCTGCTTCAGCCAGTCACAAGTCAACACTGCTGCCTCTTGACGAGCAAGAAGAAACGAAAACGTTGATTGTTGGATTAGATTGTTACATCTAGTTGATATCTATCATCTTATCAACAACACATCACACTTTCACACACTCAATCAACTCACCTCACCAGCCCCATTAACATCTGCTGATTTAGTGAGCAGAAACTCCACCATTTCCTTGTTCTTATTCAAACACGCTTGTATCAGAAGAGTGTTCTATTTTGAGACGTGCAGTTCATTTCAACATCCAATACACACATAATATATAAATCACAACACATACCCCATATTCATCATGTGTATTGATATCAACTCCCATATTCAAAAGACACGTTATATATGTTATACTATCACCTCTCTCCACCGCTTTCATAAATTCTTCATTCATTTCTACACACAAAAAACAAACAATAACACGCCACCACACAAAACAACTCGCAAACGAAAAAGAGGCAACGGCTAGGCGCGGTAGGATCTGGGCGTCAATCAATGGCGCCAACGAGATCAAACGAAGAGCATCAGTTACCCAACTGTGACGACATCGTAGCCAACCTTTCTGTGCTCACCACCGCCTAGATACACTAACTGACGTCCCCTACATTCTACGCATGCTCAACGATTTAATTACGTCATCAATTAACGCACGTTATGTTCAATGATACGTGTAAGTACATGTACACGTATACTTTCCATTCATTAGACAATCTCAACGCGGAACTCCTCCGCGCGCGTTAACGTACAAGTTACGTGACCACACGCAGTTAAGTCCATCATTTACTTTGAGTTTCCTGTGCCAAGCAGAAGAAATTACTCTAGCTCTACATTCAAACATCACTTTGGCATTATTTCTGCCACCATGCATAATATTAGGCAAAACTGTACGTCAAGTGAATTGCCACTCATTTGACATGACTCTTTGAACCACTGGCACTCTGTACCTTGCCCATGATCTCTCGCTCAGTGATGTCACTAGAAGATGTAGCAAACACTGACACGTGAGCTGGCAGCTGACAGTCAGTAAAGGAAACACACTGAACAATGTGCTACATAGTGTATTTTGTTAACACACACACACACACACACACACACACACACACACACACACACACACACACACACACACACACACACACACACACACACACACACACACACACACACACACACACACACACACACACACACACACACACACACACACACACACACACACACACACACACACACACACACACACACACACACACACACACACACACACACACACACACACACACACACACACACACACACACACACACACACACACACACACACACACACACACACACACACACACACACACACACACACACACACACACACACACACACACACACACACACACACACACACACACACACACACACACACACACACACACACACACACACACACACACACACACACACACACACACACACACACACACACACACACACACACACACACACACACACACACACACACACACACACACACACACACACACACACACACACACACACACACACACACACACACACACACACACACACACACACACACACACACACACACACACACACACACACACACACACACACACACACACACACACACACACACACACACACACACACACACACACACACACACACACCAAACAAACTCCTGCTACCTACACAGACAGCCATTCCTAAACAATCAAGACGAGCAGACAGCACATCATCAAGGATACAAAAACATTCCCGATCTCTGCCTTGTGTGTGCTGATCTTAGCCTTAGCCATAGGCTTGACTTCCTCTCCCACCCACTGAATGAAAACAAACTTGACTGTACTTATCTCATCAACAACATCAGTCTAACCAAACACAACACAACAACAACAACTAGACATATGCTGGCCAGCATTCACAACCCGACTGTTCAGTACTGACCACTCGCAACAAAGCATACAAAGCAATATCAGGTTTCAGCAAGTCTTTAATCGCGGGTAGACCTTCGTTGCCAGATCCCAGAAGAACAACGGCTTTCTTGACATCGCCATCTTCGTAGCCGGCAGCACACCTAACCAACACAACATCAGACAATCATCCAATGTAATGCAACTTTTCTCAACTACAATCAATTTGACCTTGACATTACACACTACTAACTCATGACTACAAATTTGTATGAAGGGCAACTAAAATAGCAACTTGCTAACCAGTGCAGCTGACAGACTCTGCTTAGTCTAATATCACTCTAACTAGGTACGATGATTAGTAGTGCAGTAGACTGCAAAACTGCCCCTATATCATTGTGCAAGTCGACGAGTCTCTCGTGTCAAAGATTATGCTGACTGACAGATCAAAATGCTAAAGTCGCCTACACAGAAGATAAAGAAATCCAAATAGTCTAATTGATGAGAGCTAATAGGTCTACAACAAAAAAGTGTAGTGAGACTTTATTCACATTCTCTTAGTACTCATAGCAGGTAACATTATCTGATCGTGTGGCATACCTTCAAGTATCACTTCGATTAATCAAATCAGATAGCCAGGTAACACAAACTAAAGGTTCACTCCTAACACTAAGATACACAATCCACTACTGCCGCAATCATTGCCAATGTGCAGTTTTGGATTTGACTACTACATGTATTAGATGCCGGTTAATTAATGTGCAATAATGAAACCTAATGCTACCTTGTCCACATTTCTGTTACAAGCCAAGGAAGGCATCACATTACAAAAATATAAACCTAAGCAACACGAAATGGCATTCATGGCTATAACACAATACTGCAACAGTCAGAGCCTCCACATCTGCCGTTGAGTCTTCGGATAAACTTTACCTTTCCCCAACCTCGTTTGCACGTAACGTCTCGTGACTCCTATACTGTGCCGATTTTAAAACGAAGGCTCTAGGGCGAGAAGCGACTGATGGAGAAGCGACTGATGGAGAAAGCGACTGGTGGGGCGTAGCGACTGGTGGGGTGAAGCAACTGGTGGGGCAAAGCGACTGGTGGGGCAAAGCGACTGGTGGGGCAAAGCGACTGGTGGGGCAAAGCAATTGGTGGGGTGGGAGCACCCAGCTGGCAATATACTGTTCACCACCCTTGCCAGCTTTGCCACCAGGAGTTACGACAAATTTGTAGGGGCGGTAGCATCCGCGTCAATCCTGTCTACGATCGGTGGAAGGAGCAGTCGGCAGCCGGTGTTACATAAGCTCACGTGAGCTATTTGTATACACGAAACTGATTGGGGAAAGATAAATTTGCTCCGAGTTTTCCACAAACCAATACAGAAGTGAGCAATAATAACCACACAAACAGAATCACAAATGAGTGAGTTTGCCCACTGGGATGCAACAACTAGTCTCGTGTAACCAGACCCTTTCTGCCGCGTTATACTTCCTTTCTCGCCCAGAAGTATGACGAAGGGGGGATGGGTAGGATCTGGCTACGTGAGACTATGCAACGACATGCTCTTGGTGTAGCCTACAGAAGCTAGTGAATGACATGTACATCAAGCAAGCAATATACCAGTTTGCGTCTGTCCCATCATCTCGAATACCAGCAATAGCACTTTTCACCTCATCAGAAAACTTCATAGCTAAAAAGATCGTAAGACTTGATACTTCCACATACATAATTGCTTCACGATAACCCGACATCCTCCTGTTCTTGCTGCTCCTTGAACGCCAATAAAACGAGTGCCAGACCCGACCGGTTTGCTGTTTCTTCCGGCAGCTCCACCACCGGCAGTAAATGAACGCTCCTAGTAACATCAAAAGTCTAAGAAATTCACATCACAAATATTGATACTTCACAAAGATTTTAGCATGTAAACAATACAGACAGCGTGTCAATGTTAATAAGCAAGAAATACTTGAAAAGCAAGGGAAGGTAACGTGACACAGAGATATGTAATCTGGTTCTCGACTCATTAGCTGTGTTCTTAAAGGGCCACTGCAGTACAAAATCATAATTTAATTTATCAACTAAACTAAAAGATCTGCCAGTGCTGACACCAATAAATTGAATTCGATTTACTAGCACTACAAGAGAATAAGAGTCCTTGCAAGTTACTTCTGCTCTCCAACTTCCAGCAATGAGGCATGTGCCACTGTTATGTCATTGGAGGGACGCTGTAATGTGAGTGCATATCAATCCGCACGGCGTCTGATTCTCCAGCTGAAGTGCAATGTCCTGCTTCGATGAGAGTAGTACTGACAACACTTCTGTGGACCTCTTCTCTTCAAATTCGTCAAGATGGGAAAATTTGCGGCTCAGGGTTTCTCTGAGGCTTCAAATCTGACGAGGCAGGAAATGCGGCTGTACTACCCTACAGGTTCGAGCCGTCTGGCGGTAGCTCCTCATCCGACGAGTCGTCATCGCCTGAAAACCCTGATGAAGCCAGTGAGAGAATGTCTGATCTAGAGCTTGAGCCGTAAACGCGGAAATCACGTGTTGGGCGGCCTTACAAATTCTAACCTACAAGAAAGCCATGCTTACCTTTCGATTGCAATTTCTGATGTCAACTTGAATAGCTACGTTTTTGTGGAGTCTACTAGTTATATGAACTGTTGCTGTAAACTTATTACAGTGTGCTTACAAAATTCCTACTTGGTGATCTCTTTCTGCGATCGTTTTAAGAGTTTCTTGGATGACAACCAATGATGCACTACTAGGTTTCTCGTGATCTGCAGACAATGCTTCTTCTTGCAACATCTAGAAGTGAATCCAAGATGCCCCAGTTCAGCACACCGATGCCCGTGCAAATTGCATCCTTACCCGATCTCTCGCTTGTTTCTCGAAAGTGAGCCTCTTTTTTTTTGGACGGCTGAGTTGTGGAGATAGCACTGGTTGCTGATGCCGTAGTTCACTTGAAATAGTTGGAATGACATCTAACTTCAGTTCGGTCTTCTTGCTGGCAAGTACAAAACTTTCAAACAGGTCTGGCTCCATCTCAAAGCAGTCTTCCACGTGAAGGCTGCGTACAACAGTATACTTCGTCACGCCTTTCCAGGCATCTCTGCTAAGACGGATTTGGGTTTCCCACCTTTTGCATAGTTGTGGATTTTGGGAAATTGAAACACGCTGACTCCAGATTTATTTGTACTGCAGCAGCCTGCTGCCATACACTGGTGCCTGTATCTCACACATATGGGTGAAAGAAGGTGTCTCTCCATTGACGTCAGCACCTTACTCCACCCTTTGCCGGAAGTACAGTACTATACAAGGGCGGAAGTAAATTGCAAGGACTCCTATTCTTCAGTGTTTTCGAAAAATCTAGTTCTATTTTTTGGTGTCACATTGGCAGACCTTTTAATTCAGTTGATACAATATATTATGATTTTGCACTGCAGTGGCCATTTAATTCAGCATGTAAGATCAACACTAAAGCAGACGAGTAGTACAAACGTTGTGCAATAAGTAGATGCAATGTGCAAGCAGATGAGGACAGGATGATGGTTGACAAAACGAGACAAGCCAGCACAGGCAGGACATGGAATGTAAGACAGACGAATGTAATAAAAACACCATATTAAAGACACACCTGATACAAAATGGAAAAAAGACTGGGACTTAGTCACTACTGTACCAAAGATAAACAGACCCAGTTCACAAACATATGCAGTTTAATTTAAGATAATAGAGAAAGTATGCAACACACAGATATGGAGATAGCATCGAGCACACAGACAAAATACGCAAAGGAGCAGCTTGGCAAACATTAGAAAAAACGAGCAGTAACTCAATGCTAACAAAAGACAAACCTCAATCTGTTTGCAAAGAAAAACACACACCAATCATGCAGAACATGATACAGTGACAACAAACGTTAGAAATCAATAGCATCAGCCAGAGTGCGAAATAATAGGCAGACATCGGATGTTTTTTGACTCTTTTCCGATCGCCTAGATTTGAAACAGACATCATGTCCGACCAAACAGCATGCGAGACTCAAATCTTTCTGTGACAAATTCTGTTCACAGTGTAGTATGGGCAATTGGAAGTTGTTCCACGTAACTGCCAGCAAACACGCGTGGCTTTCTGTACGTGGTTCTCTGATGTTGCTATGTAACCAGACTGGATGCTGTCAGGCGAGAGACCACACGCCTCCCCTCACTGTGCATGTGGCACTGTTTTGTCGCATCAGGAATTCTTCAAAAATGCAAACTAACCTGTGCATTCACAGCATCACTGCACATGAAATCCAAACACTTTCATTTGGAAGAGGGCAAACCACACTACGTAATAGACTAAATAGCATACGTTAGCAGTGGTATTGCACACTGCAAATCAGAACAAGTTACGTAAGGTAAGTCTACTACAAACTACTCTTTATTTGTGTTGATTTGGATGCTAACTTCACTACGCCATGTTCTGGAGAGACGACCTTCATATCATTCGAAACCGCAGAACATCCCATTTGTAGGAACAGATTCAATTTCGTTCTAAAACTGTTCGAACTGATTCTGACAATTCCGTCCAAGAAGCAGGAACTGCTGCATACAACTGATGGAACTGACACACCTTTTTGCAACAGTCCTAGAAGAGCAATGGCGCACTATTTGCAGACAGCAATACTGATAGTTTTGTTCGCTCTATGGCTTCGTTTGAGGAAGACAGGCATCCATCACAACGTCAACAAGAGGTGCTGTTAGCTGAAGTCGCTCTGACAGTCGATGGATCGGTAGCTGATGAAGCCGTAGTAAGCGTTGACATTGCTTAGGTTAGCACTTCTGGTTTATTTATTTTATTTGCTATTATAAGTACGTATATGTTGGATTGTCTGACTGTTATGCCTTGTGTCTGACCAAAACTCAATAAGGCCTGAACCTTAGTGCACACTCTGGCATCCTAACAACACATTACCTGCCGGTTTTCAGCTTGTCCCTTCTCCAACACTTTGCTCTTCGTTCCACTACACACAAAAGACAGTCAGCAGTAATCTAGTAACACTAACCTCCTACACACCTTGATTCTTGAATAATAGTCATTAAATTTGACTCCTCAAGATCATCTCTATTGCCTGTTTCAACGTCTCCATGGAATGGCTAAACACACATTCGAACCTCACAACATCACGTAACCATGATCACAACGAAAGACACGAATCAAGCATGTAGTACTTGGAATTGCTCGCGGATACTTCCGTGTACTACTCCAAAACGACCCTTTTTTGCAAATGGCACGTCCTCTCCAAGCCAATGAATATAAACGAACTTGACAGTTGTGCTCATGTCAATAGTTTCCTCCAAGCGAACTAATATGGTTGACAATCGGCTTTCGTGCCATCAAACGTAGAAAACAAGTGACACTCACTTAATCCATACATAAACTGATCGTCTTGAACGTGACTGGCTAACTCACTAGGACCGCCACTTCCACTAGCAATAAGCGCGACTTTCAGGGGATCACTCCCAGAATGACCAATTAGTACCCTGTAGTTTAAACAGCAGTTACATAATGATAGTCACATTGGAATGCAATATTCACAACCAATACAACAAGGTCACAACCTCAAAATAACACAACCAGTCACAACCTACACACACACCCCTTGTAATGAGACTACCATGTCAACAACACTGGTTTCAGTTTCAATGACTTCGAAGTTTAGCAATTCAAATACAAAAATCGTTTAATGACAATCATTTACATCAATTAATTAAACTATGTGATCAAATATATTACCATAACATAGTCCTCTGCAAAATACCTTCCTACAACTACTACATCATGTAACACAAACGTCTATCAAACAGTGTGTGTGTGTGTGTGTGTGTGTGTGTGTGTGTGTGTGTGTGTGTGTGTGTGTCAGTGTGTGTGTGTGTGTATGTGTGTGTGTGCGTGTGTGTGTGTGTGTGTGTGGAAGCGAGCAAATGAATTAACCACAACCATGAGCATCATCACATTACTATTGCATCACGTGCCTTCGAAACTTCCACATAAATTCCTGTGGTTAATCTAAGGTGAAGCAGAAACAAGCAACTGCTGTTTATGTCTCAGCATATTTTGACTCAACTCAATTTTCTGCCACCCCATATCAACTAACACAAACGAATGTTACTCCCCCCAGAATCGCACAGTGACAGACAAACACGCAAGTCCACAAAAATCCTCCAGTATGTGCATACCAATCATACCCCGTCATCTCTGCACAGCTCACACACACAACCAGACATGTACACCAAATATCAAACATAAACCGACCGCATTGTAATCATGTCTAGTGTCCAAGAAAGAACATCTGCCGTTACAGTAATGCTGCAACACCTAACATTCGATGTCCGACTCCAAGTCGGCTATCACGTGCAACAGCTCCTAGGGTATAGACATACTAGCATCTCGGGGAAAAAGAGCCTGGAGGGAAAACGACTTCCACCAGATACCAATACAACGAATGTCTGTGTCTAGGTATACACACAGCAGTCGAACTATAAGCGAGACGGCAGTGGTGTGTGAAGGTCACACAAGAACCTTGCGGCACTGCTGCATCCGACACACACAGACAAACATCAAGACAACACAAGCCACACATGCAAACTGTCGTGCAGTCGACGCTGGGACGAGAAAGTCGAGTGTCCGTCGCGGCGTCGACCGACACCATGGGATTATGATTTTTCATCTACGTCTGAGTGTCGGTGTCGCCTCCGGGAAGAACACGCCCTTGAGTCGGTCCGTTTTAGAGGGAATAGACACACGAAACGGACAAATAATGTATGCACTCACCAGTTCGTTGAGGATGAGTCCTTTCTGACATCAGCGATGGCGCCTTTTATCTTACTCAAGTCTAGAAATTCGGGAGTTGTCATTTCAGCACAGTGCTCGTATACTTACGGCGCAAGCGCAAGACTTAGTTCGTACCACGTGATTCAGGGAAAGAAACTTCTTGGATGATGGGTTGTAATTAAAAGAATTGTTGTGTTTGACTCTTTGACGCTTTTATTGCAATATATGCAAAATTTTATAAATTTTTATTACAATATATTCTATAAACAATTTTAATATTCTATTTACTGATAAGACGTCTAAACAATTGTATTATTCTATTTACTGATAGAACGTCTAAACAATTTTTAGATTTAATGGACGATTGTTTTTAAAAGATTAATACGTTTAATTAATTTGTTAACTTAAGTAATTAACTAATTAAATTAGTAACTAACATCTAATCTTTTAATTAATTGAGCAAAAGCCAATCTAACACGTGACTGGCACGTGCGCCATCCCGGATAAATTAATTAACAGCGTTGAGTGCTCTGTTCATTCATACAACTCCGTACACAAGTATTAGCTTCAATGGTAATGTGATGATATGAATCATTTTCTTACGAGAATATACATACACTGTCATCATTTCAATAACCAAGGGAAGAGTGTAGTACGTCTTCCGTCTTCCCTCTTCCCTTTAGAGAAATTTCTCAGATACTTTGTACTCACTTCCCTACTGCTCACTGTACAATTTGTAGTGCACCCTCAATGTAACAGCACAGTACAGTGGATTAGCATATCTAAACAATATTTCATTCCTGAAATTCAAGAATTGAAACTCTTCAGTTTACTGAGAAATCCTTTCTTAGTGCTAGCAGCAGGACTTGAGGAGGCCTTTAGCTTACGCTCCAAGTCCCCAGCTCGACACTCGGATTCCACTAACTGCAACTTGTAGTGCGCGAGTTCCATCTCCAGTTCACGCAAACGCTGCTCGGAGCTGAGCATTGATGGAACAACAGTGGAACTTGTGGCGTTGCCGTCACCCTCTGTTTCACCTGTAGCATCAGACACATGATTTCCCATTCTAGCCTGCAACAACACGAGACAAAATTCATACAGTTGCCACAATTAGATTGAATAGAATAAGAGTGAGACAAGCAGAGTAGTACACGCAATGCCAAGTTCAGACACAACAAGTGGATAAACAACAAACAGAGAATACCTCAAACACAGTAATATGTATGAATGACAAGTGACAGTAACATAAATCGTAAACTAAAGCATAACACTCATGTCTATAAATTAATGGTACACAAATAAGAAAAACAAAAAAAATTAAACTAAAAACCAAAGAAAGACTACAACACAAAAGCATATCGGTACAACACAATGCATATAACTCTAGTACAGTACAAGTGTATGCATAGCAGTCTCACTTGAATGTTAAACAGAGGCTGTAATCTAGTGATCTACATAAGCATTTAGAAAACACTTCACTGTTTCACCCCTTCCTGAAGACTCAAGTCATCAGAACACTGTATGTACTACATGCTACCGCTACGTAATCCATCCACAATACTCATTCTGTTAACACTGGCAGATTTGTATACATAGTTGGAGAAAGAATAAAAGCTATATACAACATATATTAAACAAAAACAAGATGCAAGCAACAAGAGCAAAGAATACAAACACAAACAGCCAGGATATCGACCTTCACTTCCAATAGCTCTTGTTTCAAATCGTCCTGTGCTTGCTGGTTTCTCTCGTCTAGTTGCTGACACATCTAGAACACAGAGCAATACCTTAGAATCAAACACGGTAGCACGAGGGTCGTTCGCGGTGACACAAAGACATCAACACAAAACACCCGACAAACCTGTTTGTACTCTGCCATTTCTGCCTGGTGATGTTGTCGTTCCATTTCCAACTCAAGCACCGTCTTCTGATAAAGCTGCCGCAGCTAGTGCACACAAAGTTACGTATGTGATGTCTGGTGATTTGATATAAATTAGTAAACCTCGACTGCCTCTTCTTGAGACTGTTGCGACTGTTTCACTGCATTGTCTCGTTCTTCTACTGCTGATCTCCTTTCTTTGCTTAATTTATCGATTCTCTGTTCAAGCTACAAGAAAAATGTCAAGAAAACTACAATTTCTGTTGTCAACAACTTTTGTAAAACAATCAAATATAAAATGTAACGTAAAGAACTGATTGTATGTAGCCTAACTTGCCACAAATCAGAATTCAATTCGTTCCTTTGAATCTTACTGTGTGTCTGTTGTCTGTCTGTCTGTGTTACTCTATACTATGTGTGTCTGTCTATCTTTCTGTCTGTCTGTCTATCTGTCTATCTGTCTGCCAACCCGTGTGTCTGTCTTTCCTTCCATCAACCTGTCTGTCTGTCTGTCTGTCTGTCTGTCTGTCTGTCTGTCTGTCTGTCTGCCTGCCTGTCAATACACATATTTTTCATAAATGAACTATAGCACCAAAGCAATAGCTAATCTAGGTGCCCATTACATCTAGTACATACATGAAGGTAAAAACTACAATGCACACTAGATACGCACCAATCACACATACACATTATGACTAGACAGAAGGGACCTATGGTTCCAGTCTCTAAATGTCTGTCTGTCTGTCTGTCTGTCTGTCCTATCTATCTGTCTGTCTGTCTATCTGTCAACTTGTCTGTCTGTCTGTCAACCTGTCTGTCTGTCTGTCTGTCAATACACATATTCTTCACTATAGCACCAAAGCAATAGCTAATCTAGGTGCCCATTACATCTAGTACATACATGAAGGCTGGTAAAAACTACAATGCACACTAGATACGCACCAACCACACATACACATTATGACTATACAGAAGGAACCTATGGTCCCAGTCTCTAAACGTTTATGACTGTCCCCTGAGAGCTGAAGTCTTCCTGCAGCTGTATTGTCTGTCTGTCTGTCTGTCTATCTGGTTGTCTGTCTGTCTGTCTATCTGGTTGTCTGTCTGTCTGTCTGTCTGTCTGTCTGTCTGTCCATACATGTATTGAATAAAAAATCAACGCTATTACAGGCTATTGGCAATCCCCCCCAAAAAGAGCGGCACACTACCACATGTAACTGTCTGCATGAAATAGTTCCTTAGATTCCATGTCAGCTAACCTTGTCCATCTCTTGACGTAATGATATCTT